>NC_142590.1:16228971-16380726 GCF_965207765.1 Zootoca vivipara | reverse complement strand
CTGCTGAGTACTATGACAGCACTGAAATATGGAATAAAATTGAAAGTAGATTAGTTTTGGGCCCTAAGTCATGTTTTGACAAGATATAAGAGAAGAGAACATATCTTTGAACTTTTAGTTTTAAAGTTTTTTAATGAAAATATTTATCATTTTGTAAGGTTCCTTCTTTCTTTATCACAGCTGGATTGTATAACCTTAAAACAATCCATTTTCTTATTGTAAGGGATATAAATACTGGGCTATCTTTTATATTAAACATCATAAAGGATACACGCACAGAGCAGAATTGTGTGACACCTGTATCAGTAAAGGGGTGTCATCTTAATAATAACAATAAAAAAGCTTATTGGGGAGGTTGAAAAATCAGTCATTAATAAGCCACATATTTTTAAACTATGTAGAGCATGTAAAATACTTCAGACAAGGAGGCTGCCTTTGCCATATTTTCTGCTTGCTCTTGGAAACGTTTTCAATCTGAAGCGACGGGGTAAATATGCCTGGCTGGGCTGAGTCCTTTGGGGAAATTGTGTTTTCGACTTTAGAGACATTTTCAAATGCATACATTTGAATAAATATGACTTTAGATCCTTCTTATTGGGTTGAGGGTGTGCTGCTGCAAGTTCTCTGCTCTACAGCTCCTGCTGGTTTCAGCGGGACTTTGCACCTCCCTTTTGTAAGACCGTTCGCAAAATTATGGTATAAAATCAGACTGAAATTATTTTAGCTGTATCGCATCCGTAATGATTTAAAATGCCTGCCAATGCTTTCCCCGGAATGTGTCAAAATATTTATATGGTAAGGTACCTTTGCCGCAAAGCCTTTGATACAGTCCCCTTGTTCTCATGCCCTGCTGTAACTAAGCATGTTTTAACTAAAATAACCACTAAGGTGACTTTTAAATCATACATTAAAAGCATAGCTGCCAAGTATCCCGTATCCGCCGGGAAAACCCTTTTTTCTTACCGTTTCCCGGCGGTCTCCCGTTTAGGTTAAAATCCCGGTAGTGTCCCTTAAATCGGCTTCGGCCTGGCGGCCATTTTTCTGGTGCCGCTTTGCCCTTCTATGGGCACCAGAAAATGGCGGCGCGGGCGCCGGAAGTCGCTTCCGCGCATGACCGGAAGTTGCGTGACGCGACTTCCGGTTGCGCTTTGCCCTTCTATGGGCATCAGAAAATGGCGGCGCCGGCGTCGGAAGTCGCTTTTACGTGTTTCCGGTCATGCGCGGAAGCGACTTCCGGCGCTGGTGCCGCCATTTTCTGGTGACCATAGAAGGGCGAAGCGCCACCGGAAGTTGCGTCACGCAACTTCCGGTCATGCGCGCGCTGCCGATCCCGGATCTTTACGTCCGGAACTTGGCAGGTATGATTAAAAGTGTTCATATGCCACTTTAATAGTCATGTTTCCCGCCTAAAGATACTGTAGATTGTCTGTGTAACCTCTCTCAGCTCCCCTAGCAAACTACAGTTCTCAGCATTCATTGGGGAAGGCTATATGACTGTTAAAATGCCATAATAGTACATTAGATGTATTGTGTGGATGTGACCACAGTCTCTCCTTATTTAACCCCCTGCTTCTACTCCCCCCCTTTTCTCTGTTTGTTTCTCCTGCATTGAATTTTAGATTGTAAAACGCCTCACCTTGTTTCCTCTGTAAAACGCCTGGCATGGTTAACCAATTAATTAATTAGGACCGGGGGGGGGGGGGGAGAGGTAATTGAAATTTCACAAATGCAAGGCCAATAAATCATTTATATATAAAACTGCCTAGTCTTTTCCATCTACTTATTGTTGCCAATTCCTTAATGTAATTACTTTTGAAATAAAAGAATAGCCCAGTTTTATTTTTTTTTAAAAGGCTCTTTGTGAGTTTGTAAAACCCCCGTTCATACTGGGAGTATTTCAAAATTATTGCTGTAAAAATTAAATAAGATATTCCTTTGAATTCCTCTCCTCAGTCAGTCGAAGTTTTGTTTGTATGTGTGTGTAGTGGGAAGTACTCTATGCTGGCAATCTGAATACAAAGGCCAAATGTATGGCTACATCTTATTCTATGCTTTATTTTAATAGTCTTAGTAATAAACATATCAATATGCGTTCCAAGAGATGTGTGAAATAAGTGTATAGTTCTACAAAGTCAGGCATACTGCTTCCAAAATGACAAACCACTGACACTTCTGATGTGATTTTCTTTTGAAAAAATAAGGCGTTAATTAAGTTTGGATGGCTGTAATAATTTTACAGATATATCCAGCCTGTTAGCGAGCATTAACCTCTGTAAATCTGACAATGAATGATTGTAGTCCTTAGTCTGCTGATTGCCATAATCTACGCTACTGGGCAAATAAAGCTTGTGCTTCTGTTTTAGGCTGGAGACATTAGGTCAATGGGAAAGTACAGAGGTGTTCTCTCTGCCTTACCCTGCTTCTTCTACAAAGCCTCTGAGCAAGCGGATCATAGAATTGCAGAGTTGGACGGGACCCCAGGGCAGTGGCGGAGGAAGTCTCTCGAGCACCTGGGATGGCATGCCCAGGGGTGGGGCGAACCGCCCTTAGGGACGGGACAGCCTGTGCCTTCCCTATGGGTGCTGCGCGCCCCGTCCCTTTGGGCGCTGTGAACCCTGTCCTGGTGCCCATGAGGTCGGGGAGTGCCGCAGGGTGCCAGCCACCCTACAGCTGGGGGTGGGGGAGGTAGCCAGCAGACAATGCGGAGCCTGCGGGCGCCGAGATGCGTGGCTCGTGCATGCTGCAGGCCCCGTGGTGAGTGCCACCGGCCATTTTGTCACCCCCCCCCAGTTTCCTATGCCCCTGCCCCAGGGGTCATCTAGTCCAACCCCTTGCAACGCCGGAATCTCAGCTAAAGCATCCACGACAGATGACCATCGGTCCTCTGTTAAAAAACCTCCAAGGAAGGCGGTTCACTATGTCTGTTTTAAGTTAACACTGGAGTGTAAATCCAGCATCTCCAGGAAGCTTCCTGAGATATCCCACGGACGAGGGAAGTAATAGAAGGAATGGAATGTCAACAGCCCTGCTGAAGGCCTGGTTGTAAAGGAAACAGTGTTAAAGTACGACAAATGGCCTGGGCACTTTGGGGCACCCCAAGGTAATTTTGGGGGAGTACTGATCAGAAGGTTGGCAGTTTGAATCCCCGTGACGGGGTGAGCTCCCGTTGCTTGGTCCCAGCTCCTGCCAACCTAGCAGTTCGAAAGCAAGTCAAGGTGCAAGTAGATAAATAGGTAAACGGCATTTCTGTGTGCTGTACGCCGGCTCCCTCGGCCAATAACGCGAGATGAGCGCCGCAACCCCAGAGTCGGTCACGACTGGACCTAACGGTCAGGGGTCCCTTTACCTTTACCTATCAGTATGGCACCTTGTTTTACATTCCATGAACTGTAACCTTTCTTGAGTATGTAGAATATTATTTTGAAGTTTTATGACTCTTTGAAACCGGTATATAAGCTTTGTTCCAATGTGCCTCAGGGCAATCTTTCTAACTAGCAGCTTGCTGAATCACTGGCACTTCATCTAAAAACTTGCTTAGTAGTCCCACAGTAAAAAGAAAACATTAACCTTTTACTTGCTACAGGATGTTGATTGTGCTCCCAGGACAGAGACCCCTGTTTGCCTAAAACCTGTTCAGTCTACCGGCAATTTCTCAGTGACAACCACATGCTGCTCCATCCATATGTAATCTTGTGCCAGGAAAGGCCACCTTCCTGAAAGGGAGGTAGCCGAGTTGCCATTTTCCAGTATAAATATAAATGGCTACATGGATTCTCCTGCAAAGGTAGTTATGCACCTTCCAAAGGATTTCTACTGTGAATGTGTAATATAATTGTCCTCACTGTGTGTGAGCAGACATTACACACAGCCAGCCTCTGGCTTGGATCTGTGACCAATATGGGAGAAGCTGTGGCTTGGCTCAATAACATGGGGGCAGAGGGAAAGGAGCAATTCTCAACTGAGGCAGAAGGCTCAAAGGGAAGAATCAAAAGCAGGGCATTAAGGAGGCAGAAATAAAGCTGAGGGAGAGGGAAAAAACAGAAACTGTGGCCTTTTGACAGCTCTGGCTGGAGTTGTTTAGGCTGCAAGTAGCAGCTTGTCTCTGTTCAGGATACTCCTTCAGCAACATGCAGCACCCTAAAATACTTGACAATAGGATGCCGAGTTAAGGCACAGATTAAATGACAATTTGGGGGGGGAGAGATTAAACTTTGAAAGAGAAAGCCAATCCAAAATGAAGCAGCATTTCTACACTTTTTAAAAACTTTGGCTGTTAAGGAAGAAGAGGAGGAGGAGGAGGAGGAGGAGTTTGGATTTGATATCCCGCTTTATCACTACCTTAAGTAGTCTCAAAGCGGCTAACAGTCTCCTTTCCCTTCCTCCCCCACAACAAACACTCTGTAAGGTTAGTGGGGCTGAGAGACTTCAGAGAAGTGTGACTAGCCCAAGGTCACCCAGCAGCTGCATGTGGAGGAGCGGAGACGTGAACCCGGTTCCGCAGATCACGAGTCTACCGCTCTTAACCACTACACGACACACTGGTAAGATCTCCAGAGCCAATCCTTTAAGTCAGGCATCCCCAAACTGCGGCCCTCCAGATGTTTTGGCCTACAACTCCCATGATCCCTAGCTAAGAGGACCAGTGGTCAGGGACGATGAGAATTGTAGTCCAAAACATCTGGAGGGCCGAAGTTGGGGGATGCCTGCTTTAAGTGAATCAGTAGTCGGGGAATCTTTAAAATTGACAGGTGTTGTTGTTGTTGTTGTTTAGTCGTTTAGTCGTGTCCGACTCTTCGTGACCCCACGGACCATAGCACGCCAGGCACTCCTGTCTTCCACTGCCTCCCGCAGTTCGGTCAAACTCATGTCCGTAGCCTCGAGAACACTGTCCAACCATCTCGTCCTCTGTCGTCCCCTTCTCCTAGTGCCCTCAATCTTTCCCAACATCAGGGTCTTTTCCAAGGATTCTTCTCTTCTCATGAGGTGGCCAAAGTATTGGAGCCTCAGCTTCACGATCTGTCCTTCCAGGGAGCACTCAGGGCTGATTTCCTTAAGAATGGATAGGTTTGATCTTCTAGCAGTCCATGGGACTCTCAAGAGTCTCCTCCAGCACCATAATTCAAAAGCATCAATTCTTCGGCGATCAGCCTTCTTTATGGTCCAGCTCTCACTTCCATACATCACTACTGGGAAAACCATAGCTTTAACTATACGGACCTTTGTCGGCAAGGTGATGTCTCTGCTTTTTAAGATGCTGTCTAGGTTTGTCATTGCTTTTCTCCCAAGAAGCAGGCGTCTTTTAATTTCGTGACTGCTGTCACCATCTGCAGTGATCAAGGAGCCCAAGAAAGTAAAATCTCTCACTGCCTCCATTTCTTCCCCTTCTATTTGCCAGGAGGTGATGGGACCAGTGGCCATGATCTTGGTTTTTTTGATGTTGAGCTTCAGACCATATTTTGCGCTCTCCTCTTTCACCCTCATTAAAAGGTTCTTTAATTCCTCCTCACTTTCTGCCATCAAGGTTGTGTCATCTGCATATCTGAGGTTGTTGATATTTCTTCCGGCAATCTTAATTCCTGCTTGGGATTCATCTAGTCCAGCCTTTCGCATGATGAATTCTGCATATAAGTTAAATAAGCAGGGAGACAATATACAACCTTGTCGTACTCCTTTCCCAATTTTGAACCAATCGGTTGTTCCATATCCAGTTCTAACTGTAGCTTCTTGTCCCACATAGAGATTTCTCAGGAGACAGATGAGGTGATCAGGCACTCCCATTTCTTTAAGAACTTGCCATAGTTTGCTGTGGTCGACACAGTCAAAGGCTTTTGCATAGTCAATGAAGCAGAAGTAGACGTTTTTCTGGAACTCTCTAGCTTTCTCCATAATCCAGCGCATGTTTGCTATTTGGTCTCTGGTTCCTCTGCCCTTTCGAAATCCAGCTTGCACTTCTGGGAGTTCTCGGTCCACATACTGCCTAAGCCTGCCTTGTAGAATTTTAAGCATAACCTTGCTAGCGTGTGAAATGAGGGCAATTGTGCGGTAGTTGGAGCATTCTTTGGCACTGCCCTTTTTTGGAATTGGGATGTAGACTGATCTTCTCCAATCCTCTGGCCATTGCTGAGTTTTCCAAACTTGCTGGCATATTGGGTGTAGCACCTTAACAGCATCATCTTTTAAAATTTTAAATAGTTCAGCTGGAATATCATCACTTCCACTGGCCTTGTTATTAGCAGTGCTTTCTAAGGCCCATTTGACTTCACTCTCCAAGATGTCTGGCTCAAGGTCAGCAACCACACTACCTGGGGTGTACGAGACCTCCATATCTTTCTGGTATAATTCCTCTGTGTATTCTTGCCACCTCTTCTTGATGTCTTCTGCTTCTGTTAGGTCCTTACCACTTTTGTCCTTGATTATGGTAATCTTTGTACGAAATGTTCCTTTCATATCTCCAATTTTCTTGAACAGATCTCTGGTTTTCCCCATTCTATTGTTTTCCTCTATTTCTTTGCATTGCTCATTTAAGAAGACCCTCTTGTCTCTCCTTGCTGTTTTTTGGAAATCTGCATTCAGTTTCCTGTATCTTTCCCTATCTCCCTTGCATTTTGCTTGCCTCCTCTCCTCCGCTATTTGTAAGGCCTCGTTGGACAGCCATTTTGCTTTCTTGCATTTCCTTTTCCTTGGGATGGTTTTTGTTGCTGCCTCCTGTATAATGTTACGAGCCTCCATCCATAGTTCTTCAGGCACTCTGTCCACCAAATCTAAATCCTTAAACCTGTTCCTCACTTCCACTGTGTATTCATAAGGGATTTGATTCAGATTGTATCTTACTGGCCCAGTGGTTTTTCCTACTTTCTTCATTTTAAGCTGGAATTTTGCTATAAGAAGCTGATGATCTGAGTTACAGTCAGCTCCAGGTCTTGTTTTTGCTGACTGTATAGAGCTTCTCCATCTTTGGCTGCAGAGAATATAATCAATCTGATTTCGATGCTGCCCATTTGGTGATATCCATGTGTAGAGTCGTCTCTTGTGTTGTTGGAAGAGAGTGTTTGTGATGACCAGCTTGTTCTCTTGACAGAACTCTATTAGCCTTTGCCCTGCTTCATTTTGAACTCCAAGGCCAAACTTGCCAGTTGTTCCTTTTATCTCTTGATTCCCTACTTTAGCATTCCAATCCCCTGTAATGAGAAGAACATCCTTCTTTGGTGCCATTTCTAGAAGGTGTTGTAGGTCTTCATAGAATTGGTCAATTTCACTTTCTTCAGCACCGGTAGTTGGTGCATAAACTTGGATTACTGTGATGTTAAAAGGTCTGCCTTGGATTCGTATCGAGATCATTCTGTCATTTTTGAGATTGCATCCCATCACAGCTTTTGCCACTCTTTTGTTGACTATGAGGGCCACTCCATTTCTTCTACAGGATTCTTGCCCACAGTAGTAGATATGATAGTCACCCGAACTGAATTCACCCATTCCCTTCCATTTTAGTTCACTGATGCCCAGGATGTCGATATTTATTCTTGTCATCTCATTTTTGACCACATCCAGCTTACCTCTATTCATGGTTCTTACATTCCAGGTTCCTATGCAATATTTTTCTTTACAGCATCGGACTTTCCTTTCGCTTCCAGGCATATCCGCAACTGAGCGTCCTTTCGGCTTTGGCCCAGCCGCTTCATCAGCTCTGAATCTACTTGTACTTGTCCTCCGCTCTTCCTCAGTAGCATGTTGGACGCCTTCCGACCTGAGGGGCTCATCTTCCAGCGTCATAACTTTTATATGCCTGTTGTCTTTGTCCATGGAGTTTTCTTGGCAGGGATACTGGAGTGGCTTGCCAGTTCCTTCTCCAGGTGGATCACGTTTAGTCAAAACTCTCCACTATGACCTGTCCATCTTGGGTGGCCCTGCATGGCATAGCTCATAGCTTCTCTGAGTTATTCAAGCCCCTTCGCCACGACAAGGCATTGATCCATGAAGGGGAAAATTGACAGGTGCTGATTGTAATAATGATTGTAAAGTAATACATTGCATTTTAATCCCCTCCCCCCTTATTTTCCTGGGTTGTAGCTCAGTGAAGAGCCAGATCACGTGTTTGCACATCACTTACTGATTTGTTGCACCAAGCAATGACTTGCATGTGTGCCATCCCAGGTTAAGAATGACAGAATATTTGTGCCACCCAATGTTAATTCAAATACAACAATTTCCAATGGACACAGATCACACATTTTCCTCAGAATCATAATGTACTGCATAATCAAATTGAGAGAGATCATGTCGCGAGCAGGTGTATGTGAATTAGCTGTTTCCTTATTTCTCTTTTCCAGCGTCAAATGGTTCTTAGGCAGGCTCTTCTGTGTTTTGTTGAGATTCTCTCTCCCTTTTACTGTCTCCTGCTGCAGCAGTGCTATCCTGCTGACCGCTAAAAGCAGGAATTACAACATTTTGCATCTCCTTCCAATTTGTTATTTAAATTATCTGACGTCTATTGTCTTCATGAGCTTAACAGGATTGTTTTTCCACTTTTCTACTAGTAGGAAATTCCCCCCTGAAGGATTACTTGTGTGCTGTCTTCCCATGTAGCACTATTAATGTTGATGACCAAAAGATGGCAGCACTATTTCCATTGTCATTGCCCTTCTGCTTTTCTGTATATATATACACTGTTAAAAAAGAACACAGATACAACAAAGCGCCCATCAATGACCAGCAAGAAGGGAGAAGCTAAACTTGTGAGTTGTGCATTTCAACTGCTTAGATCACTTAGACCTATACATTGCTGGATAATGTATTACAGACTTAATTCAAACCAATCACATGTTACGTTATATACAGAATTGTTGTATCGCCTGTCAAGTTGTTTTGGTACCTGAGCCAGAAAATCCCGCAAGTGCCTTATTTTGTGATATGTTGTTGTTTAGTCGTTTCCGACTCTTCGTGACCCCATGGACCAGAGCACGCCAGGCACTCCTGTCTTGCACTGCCTCCTGCAGTTTGGTCAAACTCATGTTCGTAGCTTCGAGAACACTGTCCAACCATCTCGTCCTCTGTCGTCCCCTTCTCCTAGTGCCCTCAAACTTTCCCAACATCAGGGTCTTTTCCAAGGATTCTTCTCTTCTCATGAGGTGGCCAAAGTATTGGAGCCTCAGCTTCAGGATCTGTCCTTCCAGTGAGCACTCAGGGCTGATTTCCTTCAGAATGGATAGGTTAGATCTTCTTGCAGTCCATGGGACTCTCAAGAGTCTCCTCCAGCACCATAATTCAAAAGCATCAATTCTTCGGCGATCAGCCTTGATGATGGTCCAGCTCTCACTTCCATACATCACTACTGGGAAAACCATAGCTTTAACTATACGGACCTTTGTAGGCAAGGTGATGTCTCTGCTTTTTAAGATGCTGTTTAGGTTTGTCATTGCTTTTCTCCCAAGAAGCAGGCGTCTTTTAATTTCGTGACTGCTGTCACCATCTGCAGTGATCAAGGAGCCCAAGAAAGTAAAATCTCTCACTGCCTCCATTTATTCCCATTCTATTTGCCAGGGGGGGATGGGACCAGTGGCCATGGTCTTGGTTTTTTTGATGTTGTGATATAATAATTTTGTGATATAATTGTTGTAGATGATGATGATGATGTAAAAATGCTTACTTTTCATGGGCCTCACACTGCATAATGGGAAGACTTATCTCCCAACAAAGAAGACCTTCCAAAAAAGTATTCTAGCATGATTTCCAAATATTGATACTCTCCTGACCACTGATAAAATGCAAAGAAGGACAAGGCTCTTGCACTGTTAATAATGGAATAAAGGAAATATTGCATTTCCCTCTACACTACAACTTTTAAACATACATGCACCCCGTTTTCCTTTGCATCTGGTCATCCTAGCCCTTAACTATGGACCAGTTCAATGTCATACATGTATTTCTACACATATGAAGACTTCAAATTAGTATAAGGTGATGGTTTTGCTTTTACTGCCCCCTCCCTGTGAACTGAGACGAGGGCTATACGTAGCCATACCTACCTCTCATGCATAATTTGCATTTTTAGAGAAACGGGGGGGGGGAGTTATTGTTTCTTAAAAGTACAGTAATAACTAAAAACTTTCTAGTGTGGCTGATCAACCATTCCTTGCCCTCCCCTGGAGTGAGTGATAATAAAGCACATTATATTTGTTGAACATTCGAGGACACTCTTGTGTAACGTGAAACACACTGTCCCACTGGGGCTGAATGAACTTGTTTCCTTTGTAGCTTCAACCCCACTTGACCTGGGAGCGAAGCCATGATGATGAATGAATGCTGGCTTCCTAAATGGCATAGCAAAACACACACACTACTGCTCAGCTGCCAGTTTGCTTAGCCACCATAGTTAGCATCGACAGCAGCAGATCTAACCTACATATGGAGTACCAAAGAACATTTCCAGAAGGCAATTCCTTATAGCTGCTTCTCTTGTCCCCCCCCCCCCCCCGGCTCAGTCTTCTTCTTTTTAAATCTAATTGAAAGATAGCGTCTCGAGGTGATGACAAAAAGGCATATATCTGACCAGCACTAGATAGGCTTTCCACAGCTCCGGATACGACTTCTGTAATGCACAAAGCAGCTCCAAAGCAAAGTTTACGATGTTTTTGAAGATTGTGTTAGTTCCTGTCAAAGTTAACTTAGAAAATGGCATGGCATGGTATGTTGAGATGTTAGTTTATAGATCCTTGGTGGAGCTTGTTCCAGAATTGGTAATATATGGGATGTGGGAGATCAAACAAAAGGAAGGCTTTTTCTGTTTTGTTAAAAAATGATTAAAGAGTTGCAACATCGTTTTGTTCCTTTTCTACCATGTCAATCAGACAAATGGCTAAGAAAGTGGCTTCTGACCTATGTATAACAAGCAGGGAAATACAGAATAACTGGGCTCTATCAGGATCTTGAGTCATTTTGGGGAATCGAAGATGGTGCTGTTCTTGCTACTTTACCAAGTGCTTCCTAGTTCCAGTTTCACTACTAATGCCCACCATTGCCTGGTAAGCCTACTTGAGGCCTTGCTGTGGTCACCTTGCCCATGACCCCCTCCAACCCAGTGTGAGGGCTGGTACAAGTGCCTACCACTGAGCTTCACTGTTCTGATTTTCTATGGATAGTTCAGTCCACACAGCATGAGCAGTGCTATTTTTCTAAAAAAAGAAGAGGTGCCAGAACTCACCATGGACACCTCCCTCATTCTCTTAGAATGGTGCACACCAGGTGCCGAAACTAAGTTCTGGCTAACACACACACACACACACACACACACACAAAAGAATCCCTGAGCATGGGGGTCAAGCCTCATATTAGGCAAAAGTCATTTTGCCTGTATTGCAGGGGGTTGGACTATATGGCCCTTGCAGCCCTTCCAATTCTACAACTTTATGATTCTATGCAATGCTATTTTTCAAGAAAAAGAGGTGCTGGAACTTACCACGAAAGCCTCTCCTAATGCCAATCGTACCCACCTGAGTTCCGGTGCGTTCCAGCTGCAAAAAAAAAGGCCCTGGTTTTTTAGCAGGCAAGGAGGCATGGCAGCAGCTTGTTTTCCCACAGCCTCAGAATGTTTAAAGAGGTAGGCAGAATCTGCAAGTTGCAATCTAGTCAGCTGAAAAATAAAAGAGATTAAAATTGCAGGTAATCTAGTTATTTAAAATGATGGTATTTCACCTACTCAAGATGGCTAGTAAGTCAAAATACCAAGAACGATAGTCTGCACATGCTCTGCTGTAGGTATGTTTGCTCCTGCAACAGACTTCCTCTTTCTGCAAAAGAACTTCCTCTTCCTCTCCTGCCCTACACAGCCCCACCCCCTAAGTGCCCTCAAAAGCAGCTAAGGAAGATATGAGGTGTGGGGTGGAGAGAAAATGGAAATCATGTTAATCTCCAAGTTAAACTCAGACATAAACCAACTCCAGGAACTCTTGACAAAGTGAAGAAGCAAGTGTGATTATTCCTGGCATGCATACTTGAGAGGGTTCACATCTTGTAAGGTAGAATTATTATTATTATTATTATTATTATTATTATTATTATTATTATTATTATGTGTGTGGAGGGCTGAGGTTAAGCAGCTTGTCTCAAGTCATGTTTTTGGCAGAAGTAGTAGTTTAACCCAGAGTCTTCCTGGTTCGCTAAATAACACTAGTGCTAATTTACAATAGTAAAATCAGGGCTTTTTTCCACCTCTCAGGTGGGCGCCATTGCTATTATAAGAGAACATGGAAGGTGTTCATGGTTTCTAGAAAAATAGCACTGAGCAAAATACTATATGAGTAAACAAGTCTTTTTAAAGCTTAGTGGGGCAATGTGTGTGTGTGTGTGGGGGGGGGGGTTTAAATGCAGTGTGCCTGATATCTTTTAAGAGAGTTTAATGGATTCCCTAATGGTTGAGAAGGAACTGTAATTGGGGGGCCTATCTAGTAGCTGATTTCTGGATCTTGTCACGCCAGGTAAGTAGACTGATTTTTATAGCCTATACAGTATTCCCGAGGGGAGCAAATTCTGAAGAAAAGGGTTCCAGGCGACTGAGCGTGGTCCATTTGGTTCACTTTGCTGGAATTACTGTGAACCAGTAACTGAAATCTACTCTAATGAAAAAGCTTTAGGGGCTCACTTCGCAGCTACCAGAACTGAAGGTGCTGTGGAGAATAGAAGATGGAAGTCAAAGAAACCAAAACAGCTTTCCTTAAGCTTTCTTTCTGAATCAGTAACTTGCTTGTTTTTTTTTCTGTTTTAATGCAGTGTGTGTTTGTCTCCGTAAAACCATAGGCAATATAAAAATAGTGGGTTGTGGGGGGTTTTTTGGGTGATATTCTCATCCTAAGTCTGAGGAAGAAAATTGATTATTAAAGGCCTCCGCTGTCTCTTTATAAAATGACAAGAAGGCAGAAAGTAGGTCCCCCATTAAAAGTCTTCCCTCAAGTGTCCCTATTTTCCATGGATTTACAGAAGCCATCCAGGTTTTTTATTTGATCCCGGAATGTCCTGCTTTTCCTTAGGATGTCCCTGTTTTCATCACAGAAATGTTGGAGGGTATGGAGTTATGCAACCCCTGAGCCAAGGAGATAAGTAAACTATACATCCAGGCATCTGAATATATAGGGAAGTTTAGTTTTTTTAAAAATGTTTGTTGCTTTATTATGTTTTATATATTTTGGAAGCCACCCAGAGTGACTGGGTCAACCCAGACAGATGGCTGCGGTATAAATAATAAAAGTATTATTATTATTATTATGAAATAGGACACCCCTGTTTTCATTGGAGAAATGTTGGAGTGTATGCTGATGGCCCTAGATAAGCCATTATATTTCCACATTAGCCTCCTGGGGAAAAAATTGGGCTGGTGGGCTGAGACGGTGCCTTTAGGTAAAGTTTGCTACAAGGACATAATTTAATTTTATTTTTTCACTCATGTCATCAAAATTAAGGAATAACTGTACCAGGAGTTCATAGAGGCATTATTCACCTTTCAGCCTCTGGTTTTTTTTCTTTTACATTTATTAATGTGTAATTGTTTTGGTCTCATAGCTGCCAAGTTATCCCTTTTTTTAAGGGATTTTCCCTTATGCTGAATAGGCTTCCTCGCGAGAAAAGGGAAAACTTGGCAGCTATGTTTGGTCTTCTCATTCTTGGCATGATCTGTCTGCTTTCAAGCATCTCGTGCAAATAGTTTCCCTGTTAACATATCTGAGCTTTTGATGTTTATTTGGGCAATCTGTTTAATAGAAAGAGCTGTATTTTTCCCATCTGTAGAAAGCAGAATCTACCTCTGTTGTTTCCCCCCCTCCTGTTCTTGCATCTATTTTTAACACCTCAAAAACATGCTAAGTAGGAAACTGGAAGGATCAAACAAAAGTCACTCCATGGGAAAATAACAGTTTTAATAGAAAACTAGGAACAATCCAGATATAGCAGGTGTTAAGATTGCTCACTGGGCCTTGTCGTTCCCCCCATTTGAGCATGCTCATTATTGTTGTAATATTGATCATACACTTGTTTTAACAGTGTTTATATCATGTGTGTGAGGGATAGGCAATGCATGGTTGGCAGGCCTCCGAACAATTCCATGAAGTCAGCAGACACTTATTTGAAACTGAAAATCTTCACTTAACGAAAGTGAGTGTGCAGTCCTGATGTATTCACAAATGTGATGACAAAGCTCAATAAGATTTTTTTAAAAAAAACCTGCTATATATTTATATATATATATATATAAGAACCAGAGTATTGTCGAACAAGTGAAATAGCTACATTTCAACCCCTCCCATGTACATGAGAATGATGTACTGTATATGTTATGTTAATTTAAAGCCACCAAATGAGCAGAATTAATACACTTCACAAACGTTTTGACTATCGTAATTTACACAGGTGTTTGATTTGCAAAACCCCACTGTCAAAAACTCTTGCCCATGCCAAATACATCATCTTATCTCTTTAAAAATGGATTTGTTTGTCTTTGCCAGCTCTTAATGTGAACTTTGTGGCTGTTATCTTGTTTTTGACCCAAGCAATATTTTGGCAAATCATTATTAAAGGGTATTCCTCCACCTGGCTCCAAGAAACAGAAAAAAAAAATGGAGTGGCTATAGCCCCCACAACTTTCAAGCATAAGTGATAGTCCTTAATTTGGAAATACAGTAGGTAGTGGCTAATAGCCCTCACCACACTGCTTCCTGGTTTACTTGAAGTTCTAGTAGCCTCCCAGAGCACACATTCTCTGCCCAGGCCACAGTTTCTTCCCTCTAACACCACCATGGTTTCTACACACATGACTTCCTGCTTGGCTGCTTGGTTTGCCTATGTGTGTGTTTGCATGATGAGCACACCAGCCAGCTGGCCATATTCTTCATCAGGGTGGCTGCAGCTGCAGCAATTGCTATGTGGGGCGTGGCAGAAGGCAGAAATTGACGGGCTTCCTGTTGCAGCAAAGAAGTTCTTCCCTTCTCTGAGCACTAGGTTGATCAGCAAATGTAGGTTTGTAAACTCAGGCCAGGAAGGTCTCCTCCTCAGCAGCAACAGCTTTGGCAATCTCCTGCCAATTTGAAAATGGCACCGGAAGTTATTGCAAATGAAAAGATGATCATTAAGCATGTAAGTTCCTTTTCCCATTTGCTGCAAAATGTACAAAAGAGGCTTCTGAGATCTTAGTGTAAAGTTGGTGCTTAGTTAAACTGGGATTGGGCTCCAAGGTCTATATCAAGTACTGTAGAGCCATGGATCCTAGGCATGCTTGCATGGGAGTAAATTGCACTGTATTCAATAGGACTTCAGTATCCAGAGGGTAACACCCTAACCTACATTTCAGCCAGTTTAATCCCTTTTAAAAATAAAAACTGATGAAATAAAAATGAATACAATATGCACCATGTCTTTTGTTCAAGGCTAGACTCTCAAGCTATGTGGAATCATGGAGAGCTCTCTGTTGCACAAAAGAAGGGAGTCATCTCAGAGGAAGTCAGGGTTAAAAATTGAGGTGGCCACAAAACTGCAACAATTTATAATATAGCCATATTTTAAGACATTTGAAAAGGGTAATAGATACTAAATTTAATAGCCACCTGTGAAAAGAATAGGGCTTTCAGCCATTTTGTGTTTGGTTTTTGGTTGCATAACTTGGGTTGTGCAAAACAGCTGCTTTTTGCTTTAGGGTGTTTTGCATAATTTGGTCTGATGCCGCCTTATTCATCCAGCACTTTTAATGCCACCCCAGTATTGGGAGTAGGTTGGGCCAAGTCCAGAAGATTAGAAGACTGATTAGCAGAGACAGCCTGATAAAAATAAAGATGCCCATTTAAGAAGAATGAGGGGTTTGGTCTGTCTAATGTTGTTTCCTCTCTTCCCACACGGTGCAGGCTGCAGCACATAATCCCTGTTTTTGTGATCTTGATATTGTTTTATTATTAGCTTTGTGCCCCAGCCAAGGGTTTCTGGGCAGTACAGAATACATGGGACTGTTCTCTTTTTGTTCTAGACTGTACTAGGAGGTAGATTAGAAGGAGAAGCACTATAGCTAGTTCAAAGTGACCAATAAGCCTCATGGCTGAATGGAGATTCGAATCAAGAACCCCCAGTCCAACACTCTGACCATTGCTCCGCAGTGTCTTTCACTAGTTTTACTTTGCACCAGCTTTTCCAGATGATCAAACAAAACTTGAAGCTTTTATGGTACTCTACACTAAATGCAATTTCTTCAAATGTTGTGTTTTCATAAAGGAGCAGTAGAGATCATGGATTGAATGTAGGCTTGCTGTTTCACAAATGTAAGGACTCTTTTGATATGTGGAAGCGAGTTAGGTTCTAAGGAGGTTCCCATTACACAGAATGGATGCTCCCCAGTGTCACCTCCCACACTGTCTTGGAGGGCTCCTCAACCCTCTAGAGCAAATATTTTTTTGTGGTTGGGGGGGGGGCTTGGGAAGCGTAAGGTTCCAATTATATGGACACATCTGTCTTATTCCTGAAATAGAAATTCATTTTTGTGTCTTCTGAGTAGTTACACAGAAAGGGATATATCTTAGATTCAAGAGAATGGAGGGGAAAGTGAAAATAAGAAATATATATATGAGATACCTTTGATGCAGGAGGTGATGGGGAGGTGTGCAAACAGCCATTGTTTTTGTAGCCAAGAAATCCTCTATTGATAGAATAAAAAGAAAATTGCAGAGTAGTTCCGTGAATCTTCCAGGGCTCCAAAGGACTGAAGGGCTTCTCTCTAAATAAAGTGCTCCCTGCATTTCCTTCCTGGCTCTTTGAATATAAAATTTGATCAAGGAAAAAAAATGAACGTAATAGAAATCAGTTCTCATTTGCTGCTTTATTCATTTAATAAAATGGGCTGTTTGTGAATGGGCTTCCTTTGAAATGAACTATTTCCATGGTAAATGGGTGAGCATTTGAATAGACTGGAAGTGTGGAGAGATAGATAATGCTACTTGCAATGATGCCTGTGATAGATGATGGCACATGTCAAATTTTAAATAAATTTAGTGCTCCTGAAATGTGCTAGATTGCCAGTGACTGAAATTACTCTATTTACCAAGCATGAACCACATAACTGCAGCAGTGCCTGGTTTTCCATGCCGACTTGTTTGCTTCTATCGAATAAGGCAATGCATAAGTGAAAGCAAACACACCGCAAAGGAAGCTGTCTTATGTCGAGCCAGACCACTGGTTCATTGCGCTCAGTATTCTCTTTGCTGATTGGCAGTGGCTCTCCAAGGTTTCCCAACCCTACCATAGATTGAATCTAGGACCTTTTTCATGGAAAGCTCTTTATTGCTAAGCGTTGTCCCCTCGCCTTTCTAAAGTAATATTCACTGACCATAGTGGTATTTATTGACTTCAAAGTCACACCAACACTAACTTGCAAGCCAATTGCAGTTTATTTATCATCTCTGGCAGCCAGCAAGCAGCTTCATATACCTTCTTGAAAATCCTTCAAAGGTCATTATTTGTCCTGGGTTGGTAGCACCTTCAGGGATGTTGAATAAAGGGGCAATAAGGATTGGGGCCATGCTGTGCAGGATTTTTCTTAAAGCCTTTCCCCCCCATGCCACAGTCTTTGTGAAAATCCCCTCACGTAGCTTATATTTGACCCCATTGGAAGACACTCATTTCCAGTGTGAGAAATGGCAACTTCAGTTGAGAAGTGATATTCATCAAGACTGCAATGTGTGTGTGTGGGGGGGGGGGTTAAATCCCACTATTCTCACATACCACAGCCTCACTGCTGCTTGGCTTTCCTTACCCTGCTATTTATAAAAGTTACAAACGAGAGATGTTAATTGTAAAAATGCAATTAACGTCATGCCCATATTGGTCCTCAGAAACAGCTGGAAAGCCCTCACACACTTTTTATACCTGAGCACTATACGTGCAATTAGTAAATTATCTTAAGAATTGGATGTGATCAGCCTTTTTTTATTCTCTGGGCCATGACAACTCGAGTAGGTTATACGTTGCTTTTGCTTCCAAGATATTGAAGAAAACAAACATAGCAACAGAGTGAACGGTAGAGAAAGGGATTATGTATATAATTTTGATGGCTGAAACACACACCCCTGGTAACTTTGAATTTATTAACTGTGTGGATAATTGATTGTTTTTACAAGTTTAATTGTTTTAATAGTGGTTGTTTGCAACTCCTGGGCTCCTTTGCGGTAGAAATTTAATGAATAAAATACTTGTTTATTATGAATCAAATTGAAATTAGGTATTAGGCATGTGAAAAATATTGATTTTATAAGAATGAAATCCTAACAGTCCCCCACCACTAGTAGGGCTTTGCAAAGTGGTGGAACTACTGGTACATTCATTGCCTAGCACAGGCACAGGCAAACTCGGCCCTCCAGATGTTTTGGGACTACAACTCCCATCATCCCTAGCTAACAAGACCAGTGGTCAGGGATGATGGGAATTGTAGTCTCAAAACATCTGGAGGGCCGAGTTTGCCTATGCCTGGCCTAGCCACTTATAGTTTGTGTGAGGAGGCAGGACAATTGGGCCCAGTCTCTGTGACATCTCCAGGCTGGTACACTAGTTGAGTTCGAACTGTGCCCAATGCCAGCCGCCGATGACTATGAGATTGGCTTTGGATCCAACAGATCGGAGGCCAACTCAGCCTCTCCCCACCCTTCCTTTCTCTTTGGGGCTTTTTGCTGGGTTTTCCTCATTGAGGATATCAACAGCAGGCCTCCTGGCTATTTGGTGGCCAGCAGGAGGCTGACTCGCTTGTCAGAGCTGAGCTGAGGGACACCGGCTCCACTTAATCTAAGCCTCACATAGCTCAGCCTAAGCAGGATTTGGGTTGCTTTGTAAATCTATTTCCCCAGCCTTGAGCGGTCGATAGTTGCAGAAAATCCTTCTGTCTATTCAGAGTCTAGTTGTTTTCCTTTAAGCAGCCATCCCTTCAGTATAATTAATTGTCTGCATCAACTAAAGGCATTGGGTGTCACTTGTGTGCGTTTTGTTTAATAGTTTTTATGGTCAGTCCTGCACAGTGTAAGGAAGCATTTTGCTGCATGCAGAAAGGGGTTGAAATGTCACAAGGATGAAACCACTCACAGTGGAAGGTTTTATGGTTGTGATTTTATCTTTGAGGTCAGTGAGACTTACTCCCAGGTAAGCGAATTAGGAAGATTTGCAGCCTCGTGGACTTTGGGTATGCGTGTGGCAGTGCTGCTGTATCTTGAGTTTCATAGTCTTAAAACTTAACCCCTTAAAGTTCTCCCTCTTCTCCGCTCATTGCAGGGATGACAACAGCATCACTAGAATGCCGACACAGTAAATGCACGGGTAGCAGGTTTAACAAAAAAATATAAATGGATGACGGAAGCCACACAGCTGTTTCGGCACACCACAACAGTTTAACAAAACTGCAGCATGTGAGCTGAACTCTGCTTTTAATAGACTTCTGCACTGGCCCTTATGGGTACTACCAATTTGTTTCTTTGGAGGGCATCTGAAGCCCATCAGATGTTAATAGTGTTCAGTCACAGCTGAGGTAGGCTGGCTATGAACCAATGATCCAGAGGCAAAAAGCTTCTGTGGCCCATCACCAATCTCCCTGAGCCACCCAGTCTCCTGCAGTCCACTCATCTTTCTGGTCTCATAGCTCTCATAAGTTAATCTTTCTTCTCCTGTGTCTAATGTGATAATCTTTCTTCTCCTACATATCTGCCTTTGACTTCCTTGACAGTAAGGCTGACAAACACCCTCAGTAGTCCCCCCCTCCCTTTGTTGCACAGAAGTATTACTCAGGAGTACAGTTTGAAGTAAAATGGATCTCTAAAAAGAAAAAGACATGTGCAGAAACCGTTTTCACGCATTCAGCTGAATGCCGAAGGCACATGCTGATGCTCGAGTGTGGCTAATGAGAGTGGTTCCACCCTCCTCGTTCATTCATTGAATTCATGAAGGTTTTGTGAATAAGGCTTTTATTTTTTAGAGTTCTGCAGAGTTTTTAATATAGTTTTGTTGTGTTAGTTATGATATATAACAATTGAATTATGATTATCAGTTAGATTTTTCTGAAAAATTATTCTTATACCATATTATGTACAGTGGTACCTTGGTTTAAGAACAGCTTAGTTTATGAACAACTTGGATTAAGAACGCTGCAAACCCGGAAGTAGGTGTTTTGGTTTGTGAACTTTGTCTTGGAAGCAGAACATGTTTCGCTTCCTGTTGAGTGTGTTCCATTTGTAAATCGTGCCCCCCCCCCCGCTGCTATGGGAAAGCACACCTTGGTTTAAGAATGCTTTGGCTTAAGAACGGACTTCCGGAATGGATTAAATTTGTAAACCAAGATACCACTGTACTGCTTTTGTTGAAACATTTTGTATTTTGATGAATTATTATAATAGTTGATTTTGAGTGCTTGTCATGAACTGAATTACTTAATTTATTTGAAATGCTGATGTTGGTGTTTGTTACAGATTGCTGTTTGCTACTGCAGTTCTTCCTTCATTTTTTCTTTCTTCTCCGTACCTCAATAATCCTCTCTACTTCTGATCAACATGAGAGGAATGGTAATTGATCAATCAATTTCTGTACCATCTTTGAACAGTCAAATCACACTTTCAGCCATGGTGCCCCATCGAATGAATTCCCTTCCCAAGGAAGCTTGTCTGGCACTATAGATTCCTGCTATTCCTTAAAGACCAAGCTCCCACCTGGGGCATTTTTACCTCTCACCTTTTTCATTTTGAGAAAATTCTTATTTAACATCACCTTGGCTTGACCAAAAGACAGCTAAAATGCTACTCTCATCCTTGAGCTGTAACACGAGCAGCATCACAAGGAGAAAACCATTTGCAGCCATCCTTACTGACATTGAAACATCACATGCAATGGCCTGGTTTGAATATTCCACTCCTGGGACAACAGCTAGTCTTGGTGTCATAACTGGATGATGCGTTTGGGGACAGGATGTTCCTACTGGTTCAGAAGGTTCAGAGCCTGGTCCTTTGTCACTATTCCATGCACCAAAGCGTGGAAGTGAAAGTAGCAAAGTTCTCTTCCCTTTTAATGCTCTGACTGCTAGTGCTGTTCTTAACCTTTTCTCTGATTGCTTCCAGATTGATCTGTTTATTGAGTGTTACTCCTGATCTGTTTGCACAAAATTTGCATGGATTATATATTATATCACTGTCAAGTGGTAGTAATCCCACACTCTAAAATACATTTCTCCATTACTTTTTCCTTTTACTGTAAAAAGTCATTTTTTTTTAAAGCACATTTGTTGAACATGAGTGTTTATCACAATGTACCACTTTCTTGGGTTGGTTATGAAGGTGTACTTTATTGCATGGAGGGCATATATTGGCATCTACCTGAATGGGTGAAAGATATGCTCTAAAGTGCTGACAGATTGAAAGTAATCACTGGTGACTAGTTTGCATACGTGCCTCCTCTCTGCAGATATTTACTCCCATTCATCCGTGGTGGGGCACAACACTGGAGGATGGCATTCTCCCCCACATAATTACTAATTACCAGGAGTGACTGCTCAAATATGACTACGGTGGTTCTGAAAAGTCTGAAAATGGGACAGTATTATATCTAGCTGTCAAAACCTGTCCTATAAAGTTCACATCATAACAGAGGCCAGCACTCTAGCATATGGCAAAGAAAGAGATGTACAAATATGTTGTCATATTTTTCTTGTAATCAGCATATTTTGGACTATGGATGACATGGATTAAAAGTTTCTAGAATGGGATGATGACTCTGGGAGGCATAGCATTCTACTCAATTAGCTAATGCAAATCTGATATTCCATTTCTTCTTTTCTCTGTTGCATTACAGCACTTGATTTATCTGTTCAGGAAGAGTTTACCACTTATCTTTACAGTTTGTAATACTGCCGTAGGGAATAAACATTTTATTTCTGCAAACAATCCCCAGAAATAGATTTTTGTTGTTGTTACTATTACTGAAAGCAGTTTGTTTTTAATAATACACATTGAATTTTAGAGCCTGATTCCTTATGGAACCATAAAATGCAAGCCAATCTCAGCATCTGACTTCCTCTCTTTGTCAACTTTTTACCAGATGTGCTGGATTGTCTGCATGATCGGCTTCTGAAAACAAAGTACAGTGTTAAGAACATAAAAAATTGGCTTGCTAGTGCATTGAGTCCAACACCCTGTGGCAAGCCAGATGCTGTCATAAGTTTTCAAGAATGGTATGATGGGAAAAGTCACCATTTTATCCCTAGCATGTGTTATTCAAGGTGCACTGCCTTTGAACATGGAGTTTCCATTTTGGGGCTGTTATGTTACAGGCTTGTAGAAGTACATTGGGAATTTGATGAAAAATTACGTTGTCTTTGTAGAGAGGAGTGATAGATGTTGCTTACTATCTACTGCTGTTAGTTATTAAAAGGTAAAGGGCCCCTGACCATCAGGTCCAGTCGTGTCTGACTCTGGGGTTGCGGCGCTCATCTTGCTCTATAGGCCGAGGGAACCGGCGTTTGTCCGCAGACAGCTTCCGGGTCATGTGGCCAGCATGACAAAGCTGCTACTGGCGAACCAGAGCAGCGCACGGAAACGCCGTTTACCTTTCCCGCTGGAGCGGTCCCTATTTATCTACTTGCACTTTGATGTGCTTTAGAACTGCTAGGTGGGCAGGAGCTGGGACCGAGCAACGGGAGCTCACCCCGTTGCAGGGATTTAGTAAAATGTAAAAGGAGGTGAGAACTCCCACAATGGTCTGTTCCTTACTATCTACTGCTGTTAGTTATTAGTAAAATGTAAAAGGAGGTGAGAACTCCCACAATGGTCTGTATTCGAATTCAGATTTCCCAGTTTAGCATTCTCAACAATTAATAATTTTGGTTTCTTGTGTAGTGAGAAAGTACATTAATTCTACATGAAGCTCTAATATTTCACAGAAACACAAAATTGTAGAGATGGAAGGGACCTGAAGCGTCATTCAGTCCAACCACCTGCAATACAAGAATCATAGCTAAAGAATCCCTGACAGATGACCAGCCAATCTCTGTTTACAAATCTTCATTGAAGGAGAATCCACCACCTTCCAAGGCAGTCTGTTCCACTGTTGAACAGCTCTTACCACCTGATGTTTAGTAAGAATCTCATTTCTTGCCCTTAAAGGTATAAACTGTTCTGGAGATGTAGCTACCCCTTCATATCAGCTTTCTGCTCCAGTAGTTAAAAGAGTAGAAGGGAACGTCCGCCCAAAAGCTGGAATGGTGCAGTGCCAGAGGTTACTTTGCTAACTCTACAGCCTTCCATAGCCCTTGCCTCTATGTGATCTGGCCAGAAACCAACAAGTGATTGGTGTACATGCTGTTACTTAGCACTACAACAGCTAAATGTAGATGCAAAAGACTGCCGTGTAGATTTGCTCTGTGTGTTTTCTGTTCTGCAACAGAGGAAAAGCTTGGGGTCAAGGAAGAGGGTGCAGGGAATGTTTCACTCTGCAGTCTTCTGCATTTTTACCTGGAAGTAAAATCTCATTGCCATGGGTCTTACTTCCAAGCATGTATGCACAAGACCTCAGCCTTAAAGCAATAATGTCCCAGCAGATGTTGTTGAATTTTATGGCTTCTAAAAATCCAATCATAGCTGCCAAGTTTTCCCTTTTCTCGCGAGGAAGCCTATTCAGCATAAGGGAATTTCCCTTAAAAAAGGGAGAACTTGGCAGCTATGAATCCAATGGCTTTATATTTATTTTTATATCTCTAACACCTCTCTTCTTCATCCTTTTTCCAGTAGCACTCTTGCTACTGCCAGGATTACTGCTTCTGTGGCCTAAATTAACAAGAATTGGATACAGGTTGCTGACTGCTTTGGATTGCAGGTTGTTAAAGTGTGTCACTGCTTTGTTGGCATCCTTCTGAGCAAATTGATCCTAACTTCTCCAACATAACACATATTGCCCTTTGCTCACCTTGCCTCTCACATTTCCATACAAATTACCTCTACTTTGATCACCTTGCATATCCCGTTCCATTTTTTTCCACTACTTTCCTTTTTGTCTTTGCCTTACACTTCGAGCTTAATACTCTCACCATTTAAGGTCTTGTAGAATTGATTGCTGCCTACAAAGTGGTGCTTGATCCTAGTTGCACGATATGCTTCTCCCATTCTTTTCAACGTAACATCTCCTTTGTTTCCACCTCATTCCTTTCCCCGTGGCATTTCCCCTCTCTGTGTTGTGTGTCCTTGAGTCTTCTTCTATCCCAACCTTTCTGTCTGCCTCGTGGGAGGCTAGATGGAAAACTTTGAACAATCTAGTTCTAATATAGATGTCTTAATGGACCGACAAAGGATATATTCTGGTTGTGCATAGACTTGGTAATTTAGCACTCGGATGCATTGCATGTGAGACTCGCAACAGCCAGATACTGTAGAGAAGTGAAGGATGGTGCGGAGGCATGTAAATGAATAATAATTCCACTGTTCCACATACTTTAAACTCTGGCTGTTTAACTATTAATATTCTAGGTTTATATGATAAGATAAATTGGTACCACTTAGAATACGTAATGGGCTTACTTGAGGTGTTTACTGCTGGGACCTAGGATTTAGAATGCATTTTAGGTTCACTTCCAAGGTTTAAAGGGCCTCAGACACACACTTCTCTTGAAATGAAGATTATTTGTGGGGTTTGATTTTTTGCTCCCCATACTTGGTATCCCTTTTCAGTTGTAATAATGTTATCAGTGCATGTATTTAGAAACATTATTTTGCAGCATTTGGCTGTAAGGACCTTTGTGATTTACTGGAAGGTTCTGCTAATTCATTTACATACAAAATGAGATTATTTGTTACCACATTTAAACTTTTTTAAAATTAAAAACCAGCCATTAGTATTACTTTGTGCTGCACTTATAAATGAACAGAAGAAAAGTTGAACTACAGAAGGCAGCCCTGTTTAAACCACAAGCCTGTCTTTGTGTTGAGGAAGACACTGGCTTTCAGTAAGCCCGTAGTACTAAGGAGAGATCAGAGGATACATTAATCCAGATCTGTTCCTTTATGCAGAGTAATAATGCTCCTTCCCTTGTCTTCTATCCCATCTGACTGTCTTGAATCTGACAACACTGAATATCCATGTGTGGGCACAACAGTCTTAGATGTGCCCAAGTCCAGATAATTTAGTCAATATATATATGTTCCCACTGTGCGCGCGAACGTAACACCCTTCCTTTGTAACTGCTGAACTGAATTCCAGATTTGGCCACAACGTTCCATGCCCATCAGGGAGGGATCTGGCATAAATTTTTTCCCCAAAAAAGCACACCTTTCACACCTAAAATAATGATTAAATACACAAAGAAGTGGCGCCCAAATTATACATCACCAGCAGAAGCTCTGAAGACTCCAGCAGCATCCAATAGAAAGGCAGATTGCACGCTGCTGCCTCCATCACAAAATTCCACAGCAACCAACTGAAAACAGGCCTTTTACAGCAACAAGACCCAACATTGCCCAGCAGACTGAATAGGCCGCAGCAGACTAGGCTGCTTTCCAGACTAGGCCAAGTGGAGGTATGGGCCTGCCTGGGGGGGGATGGGGGCCCCCGAATAGGGGGCAGGGATAGGTAATGGGTCAGAACAGGGTGGGGGAAGACACAGGGATGAAACCTGCCCTCTCCACAGTATCTCGCCTCGGCTTTGCAGACTAGGCCACTTTCCAGACTAGGCCAAGTGGAGGCGGGGGCCTGCCTGGGTGGGGGATGGGGGGGACCGAATAGGTCATAGGTTGGGCCCAATCACAGGGATGAACCGGGGGATGGGGGGAGGGACAGAACAGGGTGGGGAGAGACACAGGGATGCGCCTATGTAAAAATAACACACGAAAAACAGGGGGACTCTGAAGGTGAGGGGAGTCTGAAGTGGGACTCTGAGGCTCTATTTAACAAACTGAGCCACCACAACGCGTGGCAGGGCCAACTAGTTCCAGATTAAATTTGAGATGATCCTAGATAAAATCCAGGAATTGCATGCTTGATATGAGCCCCAGTACTTGGGATTTTATGGATTTATGCATTAAGGACATGGTGCCCATTTGTGAACTGACCTCCGGTAGTGTTGAAGTGCAGGATGTACATGTGAGGAGGAGAGACATGGTCTTGTTTCCCACCATATCTAGGGGAGTGGTACTTGGGGAAAGCTAAGATTTAATCCAGGGGTCCCCAAACTAGGGGCTGGATGCGGCCCAATGGCCTTCTAAATCCGGCCCGCGGAGGGTCCGGGAATCAGCATGTTTTTACATGAGTATAATGTGTCCTTTTATTTAAAATACATCTCTGGGTTATTTGTGAGGTCTGCCTGGTGTTTTTACATGAGTAGAATGTGTCCTTTTATTTAAAATGCATCTCTGGGTTATTTGTGAGGTCTGCCTGGTGTTTTTACATGAGTAGGATGTGTCCTTTTATTTAAAATGCACCTCTGGGTTATTTGTGGGGCATAGGAATTTGGTGTGATTTTTTTCAAAATATAGTCTGGACCCCCACAAGGTCTGAGGGACAGTGGACCAGCCCCCTGCTGAAAAAGTTTGCTGACCCCTGATTTAATCCAACCTTGCTGATCAGAAGGTTGGCGGTTCGAATCCCTGTGACGGGGTGACCTCCCGTTGCTCGGTCCCAGCTCCTGCCAACCTAGCAGTTCAAAAGCACGTTAAAGTGCAAGTAGATAAATAGGGACCGCTACAGTGGGACGGTAAACGGCGTTTCCGTGTGCTGCTCTGGTTCGCCAGAAGCGGCTTTTTCATGCTGGCCACATGACCTGGAAGCTGTACGCCGGCTCCCTCGGCCAATAATGCGAGATGAGCGCGCAACCCCAGAGTCAGTCACGACTGGACTTTACCTTATAGGCATCTATAGGTGGGGATGAGGAAGACAGACAGAAGTGGTTTGGAAAGCTTTTACTATAGCCATGATGAAACATGCAGGCTGCTTTTCTTTTTAAAACCTGTTCAGCCAAGTGGTTGGATGCAATAGAAATGTGCAAAAATACCTTCGGCTGCTTTATTGCCCCCCCCCCCAAATGACCTATTTATTTGATTTCTGCCAAATTGAAAAGGAAAGTATTACAAAATTGTTTACATATTGTATTCATTGCAGGTAAGATTGAAATGAGTATACCCTAGAGGGTTGGAAATGTAGTGCTTCAGGAGCTGAATTTCCTTTAATGTTGGAGCGTTTAGAAAAATGATTTAATTCTTGTGGGGAATCTGTTTTGAACGTTATTCAAGAAGCTACTTGTGGTTGGCTCCAGATGAAATTTCACTTGACTATGTAAGCAGTATTTTGGATGTGGAACTATTTGTATTGACTTTCAGCTGCTGTGATCCACTTTGTCAGTTAGCGTTTCGGGGGCGGAATATAAATATAATACTGTAAACAAAGAATGAATTTGTTAATCCCTATTTTTTAACTCTTAATTAAGCAGTGATTGAAGAAAAAAATGTGAAGTTTTCTGGGTCCTAGGCCGTGCCATGAACACATGAATCGTAATAGTACAGTCATACCTTGGTTTAAGTACGCTTCGGTTTGAGTACTCCGCGGACCCGTCTGGAACGGATTAATCCACTTTCCATTACTTTCAATAGGAAAGTTTGCTTCAGGTTAAGTATGCTTCAGGTTAAGTACGGACTTGCAGAACCAATTACACTCATACTTCGGGTTAAGTACGCTTCAGGTTGAGTACTCCGCGGACCCGTCTGGAACGGATTAATCCACTTTCCATTACTTTCAATGGGAAAATTCGCTTCAGGTTAAGTACAGACTTCCGGAACTACTGTATAAAATGTCATTGACAAAATGAACTGACAAATTTAAGTGCAACTTTGTGCAGGAAAGGAAAGGCTTTGTAATTATTCAGTTTTGAGAGATTGGAGTGGAGTGATTTAGGATGGGCTTTCATAGGAAACCCAAGTTCAAATGCCCCTCCCTCCACCATTTATTTATTTATTATTTATTTATTTGATTGATTGATTGATATACTGCCCTTCATCATAAGCCCTCAGGGCAGTTCACAGAACAATAAAGCTCCATCAGTGGTTCTGAACAGGTCACTTTCCTCTTACAAGATTCACATGAGCAGAAAATTACAGAATTCCCTATAAACTGCCCTGAGTTTCAGATGCAACTGTGATGAATTTGTTGGCATCCGTCTGTCTTGAGAAACAGTGGAGCGCAAAGGTGTAAGAGACAATGGAGGTGAAGTCAAACTGCTGACTGCAGAGACCAGTTCTGTCCACTGTTGTACAGTGACCGCATTTGTATGTCATGCTAAACCATAGTTTAGTGGAACATGAGCAAGCAAAAAAGCAAGCCACAGTGAGTCTTGGGTTTGTGTGCTCCCCTGGGACGATGAGCTAAGAAAGTGGATAGAGAAGCTTTTCTCCCTATTTTATAAACATCCAGTGAGGTTGGCTGTTGGAAGATTCAAGACACACAAAGGAAGGTACCTGTTTACACCACACATAGTTCATAGAATCTTAAAGTTGGAAGGGACCCAAGTAAGAGCTGTTCGACAGTGGAACAGTTTCCCTTGGGAGGTTGTGGACTCTCCTTCCTTGGAGGTTTTTAAGCAGAGGTTGGATGGCCATCTGTCATGAATGCTTTCGCTGGGATTTTTGCATTTCAGGGGGTTGGACTAGATGACCCTTTTACTCCCTTCCAACTCATCCTATATAATAATATGCAAGTGTCTCTGCATCCAGATTCCCTGTGTCCCATTTTCCGCGCTACTGAGCATGTGCCCCAGGGACACAGGGATTGGACGCAGAGACTGCACGCACGCACACACACACACACACACACACACACGCTCTCCCCACCCCACCCCCACCCCTCTGCCCTGCACTGGTTCAATAAGCAGTTAAAACAGAGGCCACCAGGTGGAAGGCAGGAGCAGGCAGCAAGGCTCCTAAGCAGGGCAGGCCCTCTCTCAACGTGCCCAAGGGCCTGTGGAGGAAGCCGGGACGACCAAAAAATCGAGGCCCTGGCTTCTCCTCACTAACAGGCCCGAAATTGAGGCCCAAACAGCACAAGCAACCGGGAGACCCCCGCTGGGCTGGAACGGCCAGTAAAGGCGCGGGGAGGCCACCGAATGCTCAGCGCCAGCCGCAGGACTCTCAGAAAGCGCCGGGGCGGGCGCAAGCCCCCCGGACGGCAAAGCTCCCTCTCGGACGCAGCAGGTGACTGAAAAACAGCCGCGGAGGCCAACAAAAGTAGCGGGAGCCACCCCCACCTCCCCCAAAAAACTGGGCGTATACCCCGGAGCAGCCGCCTGGGCCGTCCAGGAGCCAGAATTCGGCCACTGGGCCCTGGCAGCAGCAGCGCTATTGACGGGGGGAAATTAGGAACCAAACGGCAGGTGCAAGAAGTGCGTGAAAACAGGGTGGGGAGGGATCCGCACTCCAAACACAAGCTTCGGAGGGGGTAAAGGAAGAAATACCCCCCGTACTCCCAGCCGAGCCCGGGCTGTAAAGGTAAAAAGGGGGGGGGACTTTGGCTTGGGGTTTGGGAACGGGGGGGGGGGAGAAAATTAGGGATAAATTAAGGATCAAAGGGAGGGGGGAAGGAACAATCAATTAGACAAGGAATAAAAGCCCCCCACGCGCCGCTGCCACCGAAAAAGGCCGAATGTTCTAGCGCCCGTTTATTAAACGGGCTGAGTGGCACTAGTCAATTATATGATTCTATGAAAACAAATACAATAATCCCCACATCTGAATGCAGCCAAAGTCCAACCGGTTATGCTTTCTGGAAGTATTGTAAGATGTCCTAATATGGGTTATATTTTAGCAGCCAGAGTTTAGGAGCTCTCTCTCTCTCTCTCTCTCTCTCTCTCTCTCTCTCTCTCTCTCTCTCTCTCTCACACACACACACACACACACACACACACACACACCAGTTAATGCCCCTATTCACATGTGAATATTGACAATCCCATTTGAATTTTTATGAGTGTCTGAAAACTCAATAGCGCTGATGAATGTTGCCTTCACCCAAATGTAATCATGAGCATTAACTCAAAAATGTCTAAAAACTGGGGGGGAAGTATATATCTTTGTTTGGGTCTCATATAATTCAGCTAGGGTTGATCACATATGTGCAAGTTGACATTCACCAAATTTTGGACATGAATTGCAACATATATGTAGAGTGGGTGGAATCTCCCCCCCCCCCTATTTAAAAAGAACTATATATGACCTGTCTTAAAGAGTGGGATTTTGGGAAGGGACAGGACAGAAATTGGAAATAAACAAATGAAAGCTTTGATAATCACTTCTCAGATGAAATAAGTTTCCCAGCTGCCCAGGAATTAGTCTGATGAATTTACACATGCTGCACATGTCTCTCGCTGCTGATTTTACATGTCTACCCTGTTTCTCATATTTTAAGGCATCCCCATAAAATAAGCCATAGCAGGATTTTTAAGCATTCAAGGAATATAAGCCATACCCCGAAAATAAGACATAGTGATAGGAGCAGCAGCAATGCCGGCCGCGGCAGGAGGAGGAGGAAAAAAATAAGACATCCCTTGAAAATAAGCCATAGTGTGTTTTTTTGAGGAAAAAATAAATATAAGACGTGTCTTATAATATGAGAAACACGGTACTAAAAAGTGTGCTTGTGGAGTTTTGTTCCTGAAATCCTTTGGTCTGACTCTTGTGAGTCTTGAGTGTCATTCCAGCTCCAGTAACTAATGCGGGTAGCACAGGTAGATGGATCTGACAGGACTGAGAACTAACAGCGTGTCAGACGCTTTTCTCCAATGAAGGCTATAGATCAGACCTAGGAATCTGCTGGAGCCGAAGAGGGTGACAAGGGAATAACATCCCTTTCTCTTCCATCGACAGGGGTAATAACTCCTGGCTCTCTAGGGACAGATTGTAAAAGCCAATAGCTAGGAGCTATGAAGCAGGGAGGGCAGAAGAATTGAAAATTAAAGAGGGAGTGAAAATTTGGTGTAAGGCTTTAGTGAGAGGTTGGAATAAAACATCAAATGTCACTCGTTTAATTGCCTTATTGTTGATGTAGGGGGGTCTTGAAATTTTAATTTTTATGACTTTAAACAGCCTAGTTAAAATGATTAAATAACACACTGTATTTGTGGGTAGGTCAGCTCTCTCTCTCTCTCTCTAGATATATATACACCCCCACACCCCATGTGTTTTACATATTTGGCTAGCTTTTGTGTACTCTGTTCCATTGCTTGTTGTAATAGTGAAAAAAGGGTTTAGAAAAAAACACTAAAAATGTTAAAAGCTATTGCAAAAATGTAAATGCACAAGTTCATGAAAGTACAATTTCTCTCTTTCTCTGGCTCTCTGTATGCATATGAGCATTGTGTATGCAATATATAGTGCGTTAAATGTATTTAAAAGGTATCCCCATATTTTATTCATATTGGTAAAAGCATATATTTTACTTTTATTTCAGAGAAGCTAAATAAATTCAAACCCGTTAAACTTTAGCCTGGATATTTATTTATTTATTGTTTACAGGTTTTGTGTGCATTCGCAAATCACAGCCCAAGGGAGTGATTTTATTTATTTCTACAGCAGTTGATGCAATCACAAAGTTTTTAAGATACAGCCTTCAAACCACCTATTGGTTTAAATGTGGTTAGTCCATAGCAGGTAGTTTGAGCTTTTCAGGTTAACTCGGTTTAGGATCTCATCCTTGGATTGCAATTCTTGAGTATACTAATTTGGAAGTAAGCTTCTCTTCAAGAACTCTGGTAGGATTTTCAGCATTAGGTTATCATCCTGGGGCTCAGGGTAGTATATGTGAAAAACAACTGCATAACAGTATCCCCAGGAAATTAAATCAGCCCAAGTATTTAGCCTACTGAGAGGTCTTTATTGTGTTTTGTTATAATACTTCACAATGAAACAATTTTAAGAGATTTTACAGAACTGGCTGCAATCGTGAACGGACTTTCTCTGGTGCAATCCCCTATCTTTTAGAACAATTTATTCTAGAGTAAATGATTGCCACGGCATGTGTTTGCACATGTAACAGAAAGGCAGAACAAAGCAGCAATAATAGATCTGGCTTTGCCAACACCAGTAGCTGCAAAGTAGCTTTTAAGAAGTGATGTGCTCAAAGGTTATCTTTGTTATATGAGATTTACTTACTTAGTTTTTAAAGTGTGACTGGTGTTTAGTTAAATCTTTTACAGACTCAGTTCACTGAAGGTGACAGAAGTACTCACTTGAGCTCAATGAGAAGTAGACATGACAGTAAATTTTTCAGTCCCAGACAGGGGATCTTGTTATAGGAGTCAGTATGGGGGTCAGGGCAGAGCCTGTTGATGATTGAGGAAAAGAGAAGTAAATTCATTCTGCTCCAGGCACTTTGTCAAGTGCCAGTAGCTTACCATTGAGAACTAGTCACCCGTTCGAGTCTTACAGCCCTAGAGGTCACTCATTTGATATAAATCATAGCACTGCATGGGCTCAGCAACCCATTGCCATTCAGGATGAAAATAAAAAAGAGGAATGCAGCCTTCTGAATGGAAATGACTGCGAACGTCCCCACCACATGTTGCTGTTTAATGCAATATGCGGCTCGATATTGATCTCCAGAATCAAGTCATTAAAATGTGCAGGTTTTTTTGTTTATTGGAATGAAGCAATTAAATGGTTCAGTTATGCCAGACCTTACCTTTTCTGATGAAAACTATTGATTTCTTGCCACAGCTTTATAAGCGACAATGTTTTTGATTACTCTTGACAAACCTCCTTGGAGTGTTAATTAAAATTGTACCAGATGAGCAGGTGTGGGAGATCATTAGATTGCCCGGATCACACACCACACTTCATATTCTGCAGCCTTGCATAATGAATAGGGCACAAGAGGGGGAAAACAATATCTTAATCAGCAGAATTAGCATCTTTGCTTAACCCCCCCTCCCACAACCAACTAGGTGGCATTCAGTTTTACAGTACTGACATCCATCAGCTGTTGGAGAACTTCAGTGTCACTGACTACACTTCCTCTTTTATAATAGTCATTTGTTTCAAAGGGCAAGTCTAGTCACTTTTATTTTTAAAGCACAAAAGATTACACTATGCTAGAAAGGCAAGAGACGGCATGAAAATAAACAGGATGAAGCTATGCATCCAATTATCTTTTTAATGCAAAAAAATGCTATGAATTTTGCCAGAAGAAATGTTTTAACATGTATTCTATTGATTTCTTGTATTCTTCTTGTTGCTGGACCAAATGTTTTGGTAACTATGTCATGAAAGGCATTGATTTGGTTAGCTTTTGAAGTGAAGCCAACAAAGGGAGGTTCTTTTTTAAAAAAAATTCGCATCAGCAATTTTATTTTGTACATTTATCAAAATTGACTTTTGGGGGAAGGCATTATGACTGCAGTCTGATACACGCATATATACAGCCTGATTGTATGTGTAAGTTCAGTAAGGCGTACTCAAAGAAAGCCACACTGAATTCTGGCATAGGATGAGGCTATATCACAATGCATTTATTTACTCTCAACATAGGTTTTTAAAATAGTACCTGAAGTTAAAAACCCAACACAATAATGGTTGGAACCGAGGCTCCGGTGACAATGGGAGCTTGTTTTGATAGACAGCTTTGCATTGACAGCCACACACACACAAAATGACCAAAGACAAGGAAGGAAAGGAAGAAATACAGAGTATATAGCAGAGGGCTGAGACTTGGAGTGATACAGAGGAATGTGTAGAACAGCTGCTCACAAAATACCTGCCTTGTAAGTAAATGGAAAGCTTCAGCTTCTATTAACTTGACTGGTGTGCTCTAGTCAACAGTAACGAAAATCCTATGTGATGTGCTTGCAATGCAGCCCCCATTACATTTGAATAGACAATTTGGGACTGTGCTGCTCTTTTCTTCTTTTTGAAGTGTGCTGTTTTACACTGTGAGCAATTGAGATATGACATAAAGAAGTGTGAGGTTTTGCAGGTGAGTGCTAGCTTAGAATGACTATTATTATTTCTACTACTAATACTGTATTCTAATTGTTATTATTTTATTTCCGTATGGCCCTTCCTCCTGGTTGGGAGCCCAGAGTGGAACACACCATAAATAAGATATAGTCAATTAAAGCAACATTACATTGAAACCAGTCTAAAAACTCCTGACATCAAGCAGAACCCAACTAAAACCTGTAATAACATATTTCAGCTGCTTGGTACCTGGAAAGGATGCAAGCAGTTTCTACCTTAAAGTAACAAGTAGAGGCATGCCCTACACTCACCACCCCCTCCCCTCAAAAAAGGCTGGTGACCCCTACTTTACTTACTTGGTCTGCATAAAAAGAAACACACACACACACACACACACCAGTGCCTTTTAAATGTATAATTTACAATAGATATGTCTGCTTAGAAATAAGGCCAACTGAGTTTGATAGGGCTTACTCCCAGGTAAGTGGGTATAGAACTGCAGCCCTAACTGACCATCCCTTTTGACTTTTGTTGAAATTACATGCTTGTTTGTTTTCCATAGCTTAACAATTAGAGTGATGTGTTGAATTTTCCTGTATGATTATGCACCAGTTATTGAATTATTCAGCAATGCGCATTTTCTCAGGATCTTAAGTAACATACAAGCTAAGTATACCAGCCCCTTTGCTAATCTAATAGAAGAAACAAAGAGGGAAGAGAGTGGAAATGGCAATGTTCACACATTATAAGCCATAAACCACAAGGTTCCTGCCCTCTCCCAGCTCACACTAAGGCTGTGTATATGCTCCTGTTTACTCGTCATCCAGTGCACTCCTGCTGCAGGTCTGGCAGCATTAACCACAACAAATCTTTATCCTGTCGTTTGTAATGAAATGCTACATTTTGATGTGTTTCCCCCACAAACCACATTCAATCTTCAATCTTAACGTGTACAGAGCCTAAGAGGGAGGGAAACACGGTCCCTGCCAGGTTTAGTGTTACTCCAAACAAATCTGTAGCCAAATTTTATTATTGGCTTACAGGCCATTGGATGTAGTGATGAATCCAAGATGGTGGTTTGCTATCTCTGGTGTAATTAAGCAGTTTTGCTAGTGCACAGAAAGCCATGGTTTATGGTGCACTGTGATGTACGAACACCACAGGAATTGTTGAATGCTATCTCCTACCACAACCAACACACTATTCTGTAACCTGAGCCCTTTTGTACACAAAGTTACTTGTCAAATCTGCCCAGTAGTACACATAAGACAGTCTCAATATGCCTGCAGGTGCATTGTAGGGAATGAGTAATCTCTGCTGGCTCATGGAGAATTAACCTAACAGAAGTCCTTAACATAGGATGTCCGCGTGTGGGATGGGCTAGGTGAGGAATGCAGGATTATATCCCAGGATAGTGGTGGTGATCTCTGGCCCCACAACCATAAATTCTGAAAGGAAAAAAGAAGGGTTGATGGAAGCTCTTAAGTACTAATGGGAGCTAAGCTAAGACAACCCCACATACACCCTCAAGTCATAGTGCATTAGTTCCCTCAATGAAGACATGGGGTTGATATTTTTGACTAATTCAGTGTCCCTGAAGATACACAAAAGGAACATTTTATTTCAGAAGGAACATGGCTATACTATCCCATAGGATTGATAGGACCCCTATCACAAAGAACTGAAGAGGGCTAGGGATAATTTCACTATAAAGTATATCCTATGGGTTTATAAATGCTATGCCCCCATTCTGCTGCCTTTATGAGGAACCTATCCTATCCTAGTTGAGGGAGGAGGGTGGTTTAGGTGAAATGATTATGCAGGGCTAGTGATACTGCCAACCTCTAGCATCTGTTTGCCTGAGTTTGTCTAATCTCTGCCCTGGGTGCAATAATAGGGACTGGAATTAAGGTCTTCGCCCGCCACTAAATTTCTTAAAGCAACCTTCCAAAAAATCCCTAATTGCTGATGAGGTCTGTTAGGGCTGCATAACCTACCGTGATGACAATGCTACAAAAATTCAGTGCAGCACATTGTTTTTTGTAGATGGAACAGTCTATAGATTTTAAAATATCAATTCCCCCCCTTTTGTTTAAGTAGAGCTCCATTGTTTTATTTATTACTAAATTGCTCTTTTGTTGCTTCCAGACAGTTTGATTATTTGTTGGGCCGGTTACATATCAAATGAGCCAAAGTCCCTTGGAATGAGTGGCTCTCTTTCTTTATTCTTCGAGCCATATTGAAAACCATTCCTGTTAGCTGATACTCTCCCAAGTAGCTTGGAAGAACTTTGGCATAGTTTGCCTAACCTTACAAACAGTAAAAGCTAAACTCGCCTTTGATTAAAATAATAATAATAAAGCCAGAGGACTTTGGCACAGAGCCATTAAGGATGCAGGTGACGCTTGTAGCAGGCTTGACAGAATATTTCGCGAAACAGTAAATGTTCTCCTGAGGGTCCCACAAATGGGCTGCAGCACTTTGCTTGTACTTAACATATATCAACTGTCGCCCAATGTCAGTCACTGCTGAACTGAGCACAATGGAACATCCAGATGGGCTAAACAAAGTGAGCAAACGTTCAATGCTATTAAAAGCTGTTTACATCAACTTCCAGTATTTCATGTGGTGAAGTTTATATTGTGTCACCTCTTAGCTCCATCCACTGCCTGCCGACACTTTTGTAAACTATTGTTGCTTATGTATGAAAATGCTGTACGTGCTACGGAGCATTTAAACAGCAGGGAACAGTCCATTGTATGCAAATTGCTTATTCCCAAGTATTTTAAATGATCTCAGTTTCTAGTTAGCAGATCTCCTTTGCAGACTTCTTTCCAGCCTTACTATTATTCTAACCGACAGGTGAACCATCAGGATTTGTTTTATTTTATTTTGCTTCCCACTTGCAAATCTGCACACACCTTGTGCCATATGCAAATTTGCTGCGCAGAAGTAAGATGATGTCAGATGAGATGGAATTTCAAGGAATGATGCTTTACCCATAATTGTGTTTCTGTACTAGAAAAAGCTTAACCTGTTGAATCCCAACAGGCAGATATACAGCTATAATATATACATAAGAAAAACTCTTGCAGACTTACATAGCCGAACTAGTTCTTCACATTTTCTGGAAGTTGATTTGGAGAGATGTCTCTTTCTCCCTAAGTTGCTTATTGTTCCACCCATTCTTGGATAAGTGCTGCAGCTTAGTGAAAGAACAAGTTGGCCGTTACTGAGGTGGATGGACTAATGATCTGGCTTAATCTAAGGCAGTTTTCCATGTGCCTTCATTATTGGAGCTTCTTCCATTACCTTTTTTAAAAATGAATTTGCAGGTGAGGGTTTTCATCTGCTTGTTATTTACACCAAATTTCTTTTTTAAAAGGCTGTCTAGTTCATGATTCCAGGACATGACTGCTCCAGGTTCCCCACTTTTACTAGCAAACTGTATCAAATGTGTGTGGATGTATGTATAGGTGCTATTTCACATTTTTTTAAAAAAAAAAATGAAAGCAAAAAAAGAAGAGTGCCATTTTGGGAGAAGTAGGTGTGTTTGGGAAATGTGTAAAGGTTAGAAGAAGGGTAGCAAATAGGATAAAACTGAAATGAACTAAAATAGGAGTGCTTGTCTGCATACACAATGTGACTTTGTTCAGTCCATTACATAGAAGAGATTTATTCTGGAGTAAGCCAGTCCTGTGTGCTTGGAGAGCTCCAGTTCTGCTTGCTGCCCATTTGCTTTATATACACCTTCAAGTGTATCAGACTGTTCCAAAGCCTCTGCATTCATGCTTGACAGAGGTCAAACCTCGTGCCTTTAGATGAGCCCTTGGAGCCAGTTTGTCAATCCAAATGCAAGCTGCTCAACTTCCTGTTTATGCCTGTGCTGAGTTACATATCCGGACTTCCTTGCCTTCAGCTGCAGGTTTTTCCGTACTCCCTAGGAGATCCCTTCCTTAAAATGGTTTCTTATCATTTAAGCAGGCTGCTGGAATTTTGCTAATTCCTGTTTCACTTAACACATGTGAAGTTCTGCATTGGCTACACAGGCCGTACAGTGTTACGAAAAGGTGATTTAAATATCAATGTGCGATCAGAGAGGGCATTAAATGCAATAGTTTGATTACCTGTTAAGGGCACTTCCTGTAAACTGACCTCAAGTTGCTATCAATGAAAGTGTGATCTTGTAAAATTTAAGTTGTAGTTAGGATTTTGCTGATGACCGTTTTGAGTACCTTTAAAAATACTATCCTTGCACCTCAAGGTTAATTTCGGCTGACACTACAAGTGGTTTTAAAACCGATAATCTCTCCACTAGCTGCTGATGATGAATCCTACTACGGTAGTACTGCGCTTTTGCCATCTAAAATCAAACACTGGGAGCAAGCAACAGAAGAAGAAGCCTAAGCTGAAAGAGACAAGTTAGCCAGGTGAGCAAATGCAATTACACATGCCACACCTTTTCAGAGGTGGCCTCCCAGTTACAGAACTGTATTCTAAACATGATCCGTCAGGCCTCATCCCTTGGCAGTTTTACACCGTCCTTAAATAGCCATCTTTTTATCATGGCCCTTGGGAGCCAATCTGTAAATTGGTCGTTTTATTTTCTATTGTACACTATACTGACTATATACTGTTGGACGGAGGTGTATATTTCAAATGTTTAAAGGGAATTATTGCTGGATTTTATGAATATGCATTGATATGATGGGAGGCAGTTTGGTCTAAAAGTCAAATTGAATTGAATACCAGCACATCAATTTTTAAGTGTTATTGGAACAAGCAAATATCCAGCGTTGAATACTACACTGTCATCAAATGTTGTGCACAAGGCTAAATATTTACACTGCGTATATTAAATATGAAGGCAATCCACCACTGAGCAAAGGTGTCACGTTTTAAGCCCTGACCCTTTGTATAGAGTCAGTAGCCTCTGGCAAAGGTGCAAGAAGTGATTTTTGAATAAATAATTCAGCCGTCTACAGTGGAAGTGCCAAAGGAAGCATTGTATACAGAAGAGAATTTGTCTAAGGCTCTAAGCAGTTAAGCCAGCAGTAGGGGTCTGTGTGTGTGTGTGTGTGTGTGTGTGTGTCCTTGTACCATCTGAATAGAATAATATGTTGGTGCAACGAAGGGAGGGAAAGCATTAAAGCAGCTTGGTCCCTCCAGATATTTTGAACTACAATTCCCATCAACCCCAGCTGGCATGGTCTATTGTCCAGGATGATGGCAGTTTTGTCCCTAATATCTGCTGATGACTAGGTTGAGGAGGCTACCCACAATTTCATTAATTTATTATTATATATAGATCTTATATTCACGACATAAAGATACAAGATGGAAACACCAAACTATCTATCAGTAAATCCTCATCTGTCTTTACACACCCCTGCCACCATGATTGTTGTTGTTGTTGTTGTTGTTGTTGTTGTTGTTGTTGTTGTTGTTTTGTATACCGCCCTATATCTGCAGGTCTCAGGGCGGTTCACAGGATAAAATCACAATATAAAAAACCCCAAATACATAATCAAAATAAAACAAAAACAACCCAATAACACCCCCCCCACACACACACATTTTAAAAGGGCACTGGATGTCAATTAGCCAAAGGCCTGGTTAAATAGGAAAGATTTTGCCTGGCGCATAGTTCAGGGGTCGCATAACTACGTTATGTTTGCTATCCAGAGCCATCTCTCTTCTGTGTGGGTCTTCCTGAAGAGCACACAATTTGGTGTGCACAGTGGGGAATTTGTGACTGCACAATGAAGCTTCCTATCATGTAAAAGAGAACAGGAAGCTATGAATATACTGGGCTCCAGGGAGTGTTCTCATTGTGGCCGTTGTGTATAGACTTGCACGCAGAAAGGAATAATTATTGAACTTAATGACTGTCGTGTTATCTTAAGAGATGTTCCTAATGAATATAGAGTAGCTTTCAAACGTAAGTGTTCAGGCTCCACACTGTTTAAATAATGTTTGATTGATCAACTGCAATTTAACCAATTAAGTAATAATTAAATTTAAACAACTAAATTTAAATAACTTTGCATATTGCCAAACCTGATGTCCTCTGAGATTTTGAAGGCAATGTGACATAGCTTGCAATTTAATAAAAAGGTGTCACTCATTGGAAGGGAAGCTTAGTATTTTATTTTTCATTTCCTGTTTCCTTTATGCAGAACTAAGGCTTTAGTTGAATAATGTTAAGATCTCTAGAGGGGGCTCTCTTAGTATTTTCCCTACCCTTGGAACTGTGGACAATGGAGGCCTGGGAGAGAGCTTTTTCTATGGCAGCCCTTAAATTGGGGAACTCAGTCCCCATAAAATGCATCTTGCTTCTTCACTGTGCAGCCTTTGCTGTATGTTAAAGAAGCAGCTTCCCCCCCTCCCCCGGCCTTTGGCAGTGAAGGTGACTTTGGCTAAATTTATACCATTCTATTCCATTTGGAATGGTTTTATGTGCTTTATAATTGCAATTGTTTTATCTTATAATTTTAAATACAGTAGTGCTAAACTAACCTAGGATCTAGGGCATAGGGTGGGTAAGAAATGAATGAATGAATGAATCAATCAAATAAATAAATAAATAAATAAGATAATTGTTGTTTATACTGATTAAATCTATACAATATGTGCTAATAAATATGGGATTTCCTTACTGATTTTTTAATGCTATAACTATAACTTTTCTTAAAGGTAAAGGGACCCCTGACCATTAGGTCCAGTCATGGACAACTCTAGGGTTGTGGCGCTCATCTCACTTTATTGGCCGAGGGAGCCGGCGTACAGCTTCCGGGTCATGTGGCTAGCATGACTAAGCCGCTTCTGGCGAACCATAGCAGTGCACAGAAATGCCGTTTACCTGCCCGCAGGAGCAGTACCTATTTATCTACTTGCACTTTGACGTGTTTTTGAGCTGCTAGGTTGGCAAGAACAGGGACCGAGCAATGGGAGCTCACCCTGTTGCGGGGATTCGAACCGTAGGGCAAGCCCTAGGCTCTGTGGTTTAGACCGCAGCGCCACCCATGTCCTTATCACTTTTCTTGGGCTACCACAATTAATATTGAAATCTCTCCAAAATGGCACTTTATATATAAAAAGAGAAAGTTAATTTTAGAAAATTATTTCTGCGTCGTTGTATTTTGAGTAGGACAAACATTGGATACAGTCACATGTAATATAAAAGGCAACAGGAGCTGGGACCGAGCAACGGGAGCTCACCCCATCGCGGGGATTTGAACCGCTGACCTTCTGATCAGCAAGCCCTAGGCTCAGAGGTTTAACCCACAGCGCCACCCGTGTCCCTTATATATACTGTACTACCCTTCAAGTAACACTTTATTAATAAAATACAATAGTAATAAAGCAACATAGAACAACAATTAAAGGCAGCATTAAAAAAAATGAGAAGATAAATGTTACATCAGCAGTTAAAAGATTGGGAAAATTAAAAGGTTTTCATCTGTCTCCAGAAATATATCACAAAGTCCAGCAACAACATGAAGCTTCTTTGGGCAGGAGTTGGAGCTCTCCAAGATGTAGCAATGGCCACCAACTTAGATGGCTTTAAAATGAGATTAGACCGATTTATGGCGCATTAGGCTCTCAATGGCTACTAGCCATGATGCCTGTATTCTGCCTCAACTATCAGAGGCAGTTCCTGCGGATCACAGACAGAATGGCATCCACATACTGCTTGCCGGCTTCAGATTGGCAAAATTTAGGAACCAGAATGTGAATGTGAAATTTATGGACTTAATTTTCAATACTTTCATTTAATATCTACAGTAATACCTCCGTGAATGTCCGCCTCATCTAGCATCCATTCCGGCTAACGCCTGCGGGCAAACCTGGAAGTACCGGAACGGGTTACTTCCGGGTTTGCTGCTCGCGCATGTGCAGAAGCGCAAACTGCTCCACACACATGCACAGACACAGCACTTTGCCCTGCATCCTTTTTGGCTAGCGGCTGGGGCTCCGGAACAGATCCCGGTCGCAAAACAAGGTACGGCTGTATTGCTAACCCTAAGGTTAATTTAGATGGACATCAAAGGAGGTAGAGTCACCGCAAAGTGGCTTGGGGGGACTGAACAACTATTGGTTTCAATGCTTTAGCCTAATCATAGACCATGTTAAGAATGTACTTTGTGCGTGCCAAAATATTCATATGAAAACATCCAGATTGAAATAAAATCATCTTGTAATGACTTTATTAACTCTGCCACCAGTTCAGCAACCCTTTTTATTCCCTTTCGCCCTATGTTTTCTGAAACATTTTCATGTTGTTGTTGTTTTGGTCAGAAAAACATATGTTGCAAAATATGGTTTCTGTTTTTTTATTATTATAGTAAAACCAACAATAACAATGAGTCTAGCTATTATATTAAGAATTAGTGCTGATCCCACACACGGCTTTCATCTCCTGTTCATTTGTCATAATGCTTATATTTCTGTTGCAATGAGGATGTGTGATGCCTCTCTGAAAGCAGCTGGAATGAAAACAAACACATCCACCAAGTTTGGCAAGCAAGAGAACAGAGACAGATTAATTTGTTGTGTGCTTCAAAGGGTTCCTCAGAAAAAGCTCTTTCATTGATGGTAGGGTGGCACACTATGCCTGTAAGCATGGAAAGTCTCAGCTGCATTCTTAATTTAGTACTGTGTGGGAAAGTTGATGGACGATGACAGTAATGTTGGTTTTACTTCTATTGTAAGGTTCTTTGTAAAAGAGCAAATCTCAGTTACTAATCTGCAAAATCTTAATTTCTGTGGATTAATTCTGAACACACATATATGCACACACTGCTAAACTTCACTTTAATGCTGTGCAATTTCCCAGTTCATTTATACAGTTGTCTCTATCAGAGGTTAAGTTTTGTTTCTAAATTGTGCAAAGAAAAACTGCGTAGCATTGAAGAAACTTCTATTTAAAACAAAGTTCATGGAGTTCAGTAAGTGTTCCAAACAACAGGAAAATAATCCTAAATTATTCTAAGTCTGCAATATACACACTTACCTGGGAGTTAGCCCCACTGAACACACTGGAACTTACATATCGATTCATGTCATTAGAAGAGAATTTGTCACTAGCACACTTCACTTTGATTTCCACTCCACCCCATCCAGTTGATTATTTTATGTCATTTTGGTAAGAACTTGGCTTGAAGTTCACAGGCAGCACAAAACATGTACCGTAGCTACAAACAGAGCCCTTCATCAGTTGAAACATCTTCCCTTCAGACTTTGGGATAAATAGACTTCTCCGTTTACCACTGACACGTGTGTGAGGAACAGCCCATAACATGATTGAACTCCATTGATTTTTCATAAAAGTTTAATAAGACGATACAGGTCAAAAGCTTTGCAAAATTTGCAATAAATTTTGGCAGCTATCTGAACTAGACTTTGCTGCAAAAGCTGACATAAGAGGAGTGAAAGTGTTGGCTGAGACTATGAAAGGTAATGAGCACTGTGAAACTTTTGATCATCTTTTTAAAGACCTTTGTATTGACTGCTGTTTCTTAGCAGATTATTTTTTTTTGTTAACAGGGGATTTCATTCATTTGATAATATCAGCATATCTCCAGCAGCATGCATTATAACAGCACCTTCCTAATAGTGATGTCCCAAAACATTTTGATGTCCAAAAATACTATCCTAATGGTATGCCAATGGTGGTCAGAGTATTAAAACTAAATAATTGACATTTTGGTGCCTTTTAGTGATATTCCAAAACATGGTGTCTGAGGTGAACTGTTTCTTCCTGCCAAATAGTTGGGCTGATCCTGCTACCTAAATGCAAACTCTCTTGAAGTGCAGCTTTCTGTGGGAATGTTGAAGAAGGTAGGAGAGGATATATTGATTAAATATTATCCCTCCTCACTCACTTTAGTGAGCAAGCAGCAGAGCACATTCCCTTGCAGCTTGTTGGAAGCATGTCAATGATTCGTTAGAATCATTTAAATTAAGCAATCCAGTCTGGATTGTTGCTGGTAAGTTTCCCTTTTATTTCCTCCTTAAAATAATAATAACATGGCGGTCTCCTGTAAAAGTAAGAGTAAACATTCAGTTCACAGCAGTAATCTGTAGGCAGGCTTTATCTTGTGGTTATAGTTACATAGTCAGCTTTTACATGGTCAGCTAGGGTCACACCCATCTACCTGGTCACACACAAAGAGAGGAGACTCCAGAGCAGGTATGACAGGAAGTCCTCCTTGTCTGGAGCCACATTCTTCTGTGTGTCCACTCTAGGCAACAGGAAATGTTGTACTTGACTGCTTCAGTGATGATACACCCCACACTTTCTTCCTGTTTTACATAAGCTTAAAGCAGCTAGGACAATGGCAGTCAACATATTTGGGACTACAAATCCTATCAGACTCAATCAGTATGGCTGGTGTTTGGCAATGATAAAAGTTGGAGTCCAAAGCATCCGGAAGACTTTGCATTGGCTATCCCAGATCTAGGGCGTACTTGCACAGTATGGTTGCCAACTGGAGCTCATTTTTATATAGTTCCATGCGGGTGGTGATGCTTCATGATGACGTATTTGTTGTGTAGTTACATAGCATGCAACCTGGGCAATTTTCTCCATACCAGCACAAGTACCATTTGCCATTAGGTTTCATGAGAAATGGAGAAAGTCGCCGATCCAAGTGGTGATTATGATTAATAATAATAATAATAATAATACAGTGGTACCTCGGGTTAAGAACTTAATTTGTTCTGGAGGTCCGTTCTTAACCTGAAACTGTTCTTAACCTGAGGTACCACTTTAGCTAATGGGTCCTCCCACTGCTGCCGTGCTGCCACTGTGCGATTTCTGTTCTCATCCTGAAGCAAAGTTCTTAACCCAAGGTACTATTTCTGGGTTAGTGGAGTCTGTAACCTGAAGCATCTGCAACCTGAAGCGTCTGTAACCCGAGGTACCACTGTGAGGAGGAGGAGGAGGAGGAGGAGGAGGAGGAGGAGGAGGAGGAGGAGGAGGATACCACATTTAGCAGTATCAGAAGCTGTTAAAAGATCAAGGTCATACTCCCCTATCTTGTTTCTGACAAACGTTACCAATCAGGGCAACCAAGGTGGTGGTTTCAGTGTCATGGCTGGGCCTGAGACCAGTCTGGGATGGATCCAAGTAATCAGTTTCCTCCAAGTGTGCCTGAAGCTGTACCACCACCACCACCTCCTTGAGCATCTTGCTCGACATATTTGCCACTGGGTGGTACATAATTAACACTTCTAGGCCCAGGGAGGTCACCTGTTATGTAGGGAGATACTTGTAAGATATAAGGCAGTATGGGAGTTCAAGGGGGGTAAGTGAGACAGGGATTCAAACTGCCAACCTTCCGACTGGCAAGCCCAAGAGGCTCAGTGGTCTAGACCACAGCGCCACCCATGTACACATGGAGGGAGCCCCTGAATGGTTTGAGTTTCTAACATACACTTCTTCCATTTTCCATTTTCAGATTTAAATTGCTATGATTGGTTTTGTAGTGGACAGCTTAGACACCATAATATTTTTTCTTTCACACGCTTCATCACCCTCCTTGCCCTTTCAATCATTTCCTACTTTCTTTACAAACTTGTCATTTAGCTCCTAAAAATATCCTTGTTATCAGGGTTCAGACTCGGGGCTTTCACTGAGAGACTATTGTTTGCCAATAATTAGTTTTGTGGTGCATAGCATCTGAGTGGGTCCCTGGTCCTTTTGAGCAGCCTATTATGCTAACTTTCAGTTTCCTGACTGGTCTGCCAAACAAGCACAGATGGAGATAGAAGGAACTTTTGGCTTACTGATAACAGTGATGTTCCCCTTCCGACATCTACACAGAAAACATGGCAGTTTTCGCATAAAACTAGCGTGTTGCAGAAAACAACCTATAAACAAGCAGAGGATACAAGTGCTAGCAGGAAGGAAGGCCAAGAACAGACAAAAGGGAAACAATTCTGCTGCTAGATGTTGAGATGTTGTTTTTGAGACTCTGAAAATGTTTTGCAAAATGTGAAAAAGGCATGGCCTTGAAAGCATCACGCTATCTTAACGTTTATAGAGGTGGCTTCACAGTGCGCTTAGCGTATTGATGAAAGCCTTGCTGTCTCACTATTGAAAATGCTTCTGTCGTTATGGTTTGCCTTGAAGATTAGAATTGCCTGCTTAGAATCCAGAATTTGACAAAAGGAAGGTTCTTGTTTCTTTCTTTGGCTGTGGTTGATCCTCCGAATGGTTCATTCACCTGCAAGGGTGGCCCCTAAGAGGCATGCTTGGTAGATTGTGTGGCGACCAGGGTCAGCCCAAGTCATTTTGCTGTTTGAGGTGAAGGGAAAATTGGCACAACCACACACAACCACATCTACAGAAACTGGGAGAACCGGCAGTATAATCTTACAGGTGACACGGCACACTCTGCTTTTCATTCTGTTAATATTGTTCACACTCTGCTTTTCAATCTGTTAATATACAACCTTACATCTCCAGTGCCCTATCATTCAGAGGAAAAAAAACAAAACTTAGTTGGTCTTTAAGGTGCTGCTGGAAGGATTTTTTTATTTTATTCAGAGAAAAGATACCCAGTGGTACATCCCTTGAAACTCCTCAGCTCTCATAAATATATATATATAGTCTGTAGAGGGCTGTCTCAGTAATGGCTCCCGCCCTGTGGAATGCCCTCCTATCAAATGTCAAGGAAATAAACAGCTATCTGACTTTTAGAAGACATCTGAAGGCAGCCCTGTTTTATTTATAATTCTTTTGGGAGACACCCAGAGTGGCTCAGGAAACCCAGCCAGATGGGCAAGGTATGAATGAATGAATGAATGAATGAATGAATGAATGAAATTTGATTGTGGGTTTTGGTTTATTTTTTAACTGCTGTTATTGTATACTGCTCCGATCTCCTTAGAGGGAAGAATGGAATCTAAATTATTTTTGATATCAAGCTAACTTGTGAATGTCAATATGAGGTACAGGAAAGAGCCTGAAATGAGCATCATTATCAATGTAGCTTTTTCATTTGATTTACAGACATGAGAGAACCACTGCCAGGTGAAACTATGCTTGAGAATACAATAATACAAATGGTTTCAAAGAGTAGTGTAGAATCTTATGTCAAGGGTACTTGGAGATGTCCTCACTTCATAAAGTTGGATTAAACATTTTGCAATTATTATTTTTGTTGCAAATAATGTTTTGGGCCAACATTAAATATTTATTAAATCTTCCGCCCTTTCATGAACAAACACTTTATTTTTAAATGTTAAAAAAGACACATCAAAATTTAAGTTGAAAAGAAAAAAAATACAAAACTTATCTTGATCTTTCTAGGTGTTGCTATGTATTTGAGTAATATGTTGTCAAACCAACAGGCATTCCTAAGATGCATTAAACTAATATTTCATAAGAATGCCTCAACCCTGATGATGTATTAATGTAATACATCGTTAAGGCGCCATTGCTCTTATGACATATAGCTCAAAATATTCCTATACTATTGAAGCACTACCTAGGGCATCTAGATTTGCTCGACCTGGGAAGGAGGGAAATGTTTCTAATGGCTAAGGTGTTGAGTTTTTGCAAAGGGGATGCATAGACAAATGCAGCTGAAAACTAGATGTATCTGGAGGAAGCAATGGCATTGCATAGTTTGTGAAATAAAAATAAAGAAGAGCCAGACTGAAGTTGTAAAATTCATAAATGCCAAAATAGGAGCCGGAAGACTTGATCCTGGCTACTCTTCAGATAGCTTTTGATACTGCACAGAAGCACACACTTTTTTGTGTGATGTGCAAAGAGAAAGCTGCACATTAGCATGGGATTTACGCATCTTACACAGATTTCAGTATTGGTGCTTGTAAGTTTTATACCAGGTGTCAAACAGCAGCTTTGGAGAAATTGTACATGGGAAAGGATTAAATAATAAACACACCCCAATCTGATTTGTCCACTGCTGTAGGCTACTGTTTTTTGGTTTTTTTTAAGAAACTGGGAGATCCTAATCATCAATCTGCATCACACATCACATGCGGTTGTGCTCTCACATTGTGTGGGAAATGAGCACCACCCTCTTCTCATGGTACCACAAGTGATATAAACACACAGCAGTGCCATTAGGCATGGACTTGGGTCCTGCTGCTCAGCTCTCAGGGAGGCCCAAACAAAGCACCCTGTTGTCCACGCCCCCTCGGCACTCGGCTGAACTTGGGATGGCCGCATGGAGCGATCTCTCAGCAAAATGGTGGCGTTGTTATTGAGATCCCAGTAATAGCTGTTTTGGTGGCTGGCTGACATTTTGGAAATGCAGCCAAGAGGACGTGAGCTATGCTGCATAGTGGCAGCAGTTGGAAACCTGGCGGGTGAAACCAACTCCAGTGTAGAGTGTGGTTGCCAAGTGAGTAGCCAGGAAAGAAGAAACCATGGCAAGAGGGGAGGTTGGGGCACTGCAAAGGTACCAGCAGACCCAATCTGGTGCTCCTACCATGTGTCCACCATACCAATCTCACCGCCACCTTGTACTCCCCCTTCTCTGTTTCATCATGCAGCAGTGGTGTGGGCCAGTGATGTCAAGTCAGCACCACGCCCTGCTACTAACACCCTGCTCAGGGCTCTTGAACCTGGCAGTGCCCCTACAAGCAGGGGGATACAAATCCCACTGATAATTGTATAGAGTGTCTGAAGCTATTCCCCAGAGCCAGTTCCACTGAAATAAAATGGGCTTTGTTCAAAGAAAGAGATGGTATAGCTGTTAGCACCACTGTTTTATTAGTTGTATTACTTGTAAATATGGTGTAACGACACAGGTCAAATACGCTGACATGCATTTTTCATTAAGTGAAAACCTGCAGCGCTGTGGTGCATCTTCTGGTGTTGCTGAGCCACGGGCTGGTTGCACTAGTGCTGTGCTGAAAGCTGTCCTCCAGTTTCTGAAAAGGTTCCCCCCCCCTTTCCTGCAAAACATGATTTTCATTATTTGTTTTATTCTTAGGGCACTTTAGAATTTATTTAGAATTTGCTGGGTGTAGCTGTTTTACTTCATCACTGGCAGGTGGTCAAGGGTGGCGTTGTTGTTGTTGTTGTTGTTTTCCAATGAACTTTTGCAGCTTTCCTTGACTGCTTATTCTTGTTGATATGAAATATCCCCATGGGAGGAATGATGCCTTTTCTTGGGCTTTAAGTGTAGTCACCCAGGGAGGCTGCAGATTGTAGACTGCTGCTGAGATGATTTGTATAATGAAGAAAGAACACTCACTCTCAACCACTGCTCAACCACCTTAAAAATAAGGTCAATGTGACCCCCTCAAAAAACAAACAAACCACCCCCCCCCCCCCCCGGAGAATTTCCCTTTGATCATTTTCTCTGCATTTGAAAATTAACAAAGGAGACTTTCTCCCCCTCCCCCCCAATTCATTGCATGAATTACAATGCAGGGGTTTGGATGATCCTTGGGGACCTTTCCATCTTTACAATTCTATGATTGATGGAGAACATCGGACAGAAATGTGGGATAAACTTTTAGCATACTGCTAGGTTGCACATTTGATGAGTGCTGGTAACAGACATAGAGCAGATGAGTTGCATTGGTGTTTTGGCCATACCCATCATGTCTGCATCTGAAGCAACAACAGCTCAGACTCCAGTTGTTCACCTGTGACATATCTACCCTTGCAAGATTTATGGGGATTAAAAAGGGAATACATGGCACGCTTCGATTTTCCAGAAATTTTGCATTGTGTACACAATTAAACTTCTAAACAAGAGTTATACATTAATGTCTACAGTAGCCTGTTAGTTATAGCTGAGATACTTCCCTCTGGAATATTGAGAGATAAAGTGTTTTTGTGTGTGGTGGTGGTTGCTGCTGGGGGAGTGGGAAACATACTCGACTTTCTAGGCGGTGGAAACATGGTAGGCAGGCCTACCTGGAATGTGTGATGTTAGTTCTGTGGCAAGTGTTTGGCTGCTATATAGCTCTTTCTGTTCATAGCCTGGTGGACTGCTACAATTTCCTACTCTCTCTTTTTAAATGACATGAAAAAGGTTGCCTTTCAGAAGGCAAGGAAGAAAGGTATGTCTTTGCTTTTCAGTTTCCTAGTCCCTGCCCGCCCTCCACAATACACCTTTGCAGGTAACAGAGTAGTTCAAAAAACTTCCCTCTACCAATATGTGTGTGTGTGTGTGTGTGTGTGTGTGTGTGTGTGTGTGTGTGTGTGTTGGTTCCTGAGAGCCTTGTTTGGCTTTGACGGCAACTCAAGTAGGGTGGCAGTGTTACAAGTAGCTGTGATAGGTCACAGGCAGCTTTGACAACTTGGCACATTCAGTGACGAGAAGCAGTTCTCCAACCTAACAGATGCTGCTACGCTATTCCCTTTGATCACTACATGGCTGCTAAAGAGGTATTGCCGCTGCAAGTGTGTCGTTTTCATTACGGCAGCGAACTACTTCTGATATCAAGTGAAATCCGCTGGGACTGAAACGGCGGTCTGCATTACATGGGAACGAGATGTCTCCTTAGGGTATATGCGCTAGACATAATAATAAAAAATCCCCCTTTACCCAATGATCCAGTTTCTTTTGGGATGTTTATGTTAAAAAAGGGAGATTAGCAAAAGACACCCTATTTGGGAACAAGTGAAGGTTTTGTTTTTTGTTTTTAAAGAATTCTAACCAAAAAAATGGATGCTGCCTTCATTACCCCCCATCGGTGGGGTGTGGAATGGCTCGGTAAAATTTTGTGGAATTTATATTAAAGAAAAAATGCAAGTAATTCACATAAGAATGGCTTCTGGTTGTTTTAGAACACGACATTCCATGTTTGGAGGGGCTTTCTTTTCACAGTAGTTGCCATCTACCTCTTGAGTTATACTAGAGATAGAAAGCAGGTAATGAATAGTATAATAACCAAGGGAGAAAACTATACCTTCCTTCAAAAGAGATGCTGTAGGCCTTCCAGAGTCCTGGATTTTGCTTTGAACAGCAGAGCCCCATACCATATTGAGCACTGCTTGGGAGAATATGCAGTTTCAAAAGTGGCTTTCAATGGGGCCTAAGACCTGCCCAAAGCCATGGCTGGTTCCAGAAGGCAACAAGTGCCATGGTGTTGCGAACACCTGTGGAATCTGAACAGAACCTTCAAACAAAACCATTCTATGTTCGTAGCACTGTGTGACTAAAGGACAGCGCTGGAATTGAGAATGGAGCGGATCTCCTTTGGGTACTGGTAGATTTTTCTTATTTTTTAAGTGATATGGCATTCAGATAACAAAATAGTTTGGCTTGCTTGCATGCATCATATGACAGAGGGCTGTTGGGTGCTTTTTCACTTGGTGCGCCATATGCACCTGCATTTTAGGGGCCCACTGGCGGGTCCAGGTATTGTACAAGTAAAGGGACCCCTGACCATTAGGTCCAGTCGTGACCGACTCTGGGGTTGCGGCGCTCATCTCGCTTTATTGCCCGAGGGAGCCGGCGTACAGCTTCCAGGTCATGTGGCCAGCATGACAAAGCTGTTTCTGGCGAACCAGAGCAGCACACGGAAATGTCGTTTACCTTCCCGCTGTAGCAGTACCTATTTATCTACTTGCACTTTGACGTGCTTTTGAACTGCTAGGTTGGCAGGAGCAGGGACCGAACAACGGGAGCCCACCCCATCGCAGGGATTCGAACCACCGACCTTCTGATCGGCAAGCCCTAGGCTCTGTGGTTTAACCCACAGCGCCACCCGCGTCCCCCAGCTATTGTAGGTGTACCCCAAAAGTGTGACATATCTAGAGGAATTTTTGACTTCCGCCTTTTAAACAGCAGAGCCCATGCCATCTCATAAACTGCTATGTGAAAGTCCCCCTGGACTTTGAAAAGTGGTTGCTGTGTGGTAACAGGAGCTGCTGTTCAAGGAAATTAAGCCAAAAGCCCACTTGGATGCATGGGATGAGACGAGTTGCATAATCCTAGCATGTAATATACTGAAAATATAAGTGACAGAAGTAAGGCATTCTTACTCCTGAAGTATTAATATGTAAGCACTATTTGTGCTGCATGTGTAACTGATTTTGCTAATTACAGGTAGGTAGCCATGTTGGTCTGCCATAGTCGAAACAAAATAAAAAAAAATCCTTCCAGTAGCACCTTAGAGACCAACTAAGTTTGTCATTGGTATGAGCTTTCGTGTGCATACACACTTCTTCAGATATTCTTCAGATCTGAAGAAGTGTGCATGCACACGAAAGCTCATACCAATGACAAACTTAGTTGGTCTCTAAGGTGCTACTGGAAGGAATTTTTTTATTTTGTTTTGATTCTGCTAAATTGGTCTTAAGACTGCTCAGTTCTAACTCCTAAGGCAGAGCTTTCAGTATGTCGCGAGATGTTACCGTAGTGTGTCAGCTGCAGTGTTTGCTGTTATGTGCGAACGCTCCCCGTGCTTCTCTTGGGGCTGGGAAGGGGTGGGTTTAACCTCCGGTTTGCTAGTAAAACTGAATTACTGTGTTACAAAATGATGCATGTTTAAAAAGTCTGTCACCAACATGAAAAGTTTGGAAAGCTCTGCTTAAGGCTATTCTTCCATCGACTTGATTCAATGTGAGAATTATTTCCTGGCTTAAACCTACAGATGTGACTGTCTCTGAAAACAGCCCATTTCCTTGGTCTAGCAAAGGAAAGTACTAGCCTTCCAGCCAGATGCTGTCATCTGGACCCATGACCTTATCTTTACTGTTAGCCAGATTACTCTTCAACCTGGTCACTTCCAACCGTTGCTTTTCCTGTTTTGACATTCTCTGGCATTTTCTTTATTTAAGGCCTGCACAAGTTTCTACCTTGCATTTTTCATTCTATTTGTGGGCCGTAAGAGCACATGATGATGGTTACTTCCATGGTAGCCTTGACACCTTTCATTTATTGTTATTATTATCATTAAATAAAATTTAATACAGTCTCCACAAAAATAATAAACATAGCATTGAGTTTATAGTAGATAGCATATTTCTCCCACCAGTTTCACAAACATCTGTAGAGAGCCTACAATGAATATTAATGTTTTAAGATTCTGTAAAATGACACCCTGACACCTTTCATGAAGTTGATCTGACATCCCAAAAAGAAAGGGAAAATAACGAAAGAGAAGGGAAGAAGAGAAAGTTTTGAGAGACTGAAAAAAAGTGAGAATTAAAATGTTTGGAATTGGAAGGGGAAGTGAGTGAGCAACAGATAGCTCAAATATTTCAGAATGTGCTGAAATGCAATGCACTGACGTAGAAACTCAAAATTGAAATTCTCTTAAATTTGGTAATAAATATTTGTTAATGTTGCAAGATAAATATTTCAAAGAGAACGTTCAAGGAGGTTTTTTGCAGCAAAATTGTTTCAGTTCTATTTCATATTTTCTAACTTACATTTTAATTTAAAGTTAGGGGTTGTATGCAGTGCTAGTTCTACTCCGAGTAGACACGTTGAAGTTACTAGACATTATTAACTTTTGCTCATTAATTTCAGTGGGTTTATTCTAAGTAGGACAACCACTGAATTCAAAAGCGAAATATTTAAGCATTTCAGGTTGTGTGCTTTTGCAGAACTCCCATTAATTTCAGTTTAGCTAGTCTGCAAATAATAACTAAACTAATACTAATTTATCACTACTATGATTTATTTCATTTATGAAGTACTTCCCAGCAGGCATCCCAAAGTGATTTACAAAATAATAAAATACTAATTACTGAACTAGTGGGGTTTTTTGGTTTGTTTATGTTATGCATTCTGTTCATTGTACAACACTTACTGAGATGAAGGTAAAGGACCCCTGAACGGTTAAGTCCTGTCAAAGGTGACTATGGGGTGCGGCACTCATCTCACTTTCAGGCCAAGGCATAGCTGCCAAGTTTTCCCTTTTCTCACGAGGAAGCCTATTCAGCATAAGGGAATTTCCCTTAAAAAAAGGGATAACTTGGCAGCTATGGGCCAAGGGAGCCGGCGTTTGTCCGCAGACAGCTTTCTGGGTCATCTGAGGTAACTGGTCAGACAAGAGAATTGCAGGCAGGCTTGGAAGTTCCGCCACATGCTTCAGTTCTGAGCAGGTTATCACTGAAAGGAGCTACCAAACTTCAGAAAGAAGACTGCCCTGTGATAGTCTTTCAGACAGAACTCGGGGTAGCCAAAGGTGTGACTGCCAGATGTTGTTGGGCTGCAAGCAAGTAATGGGAACCAAGGCAAGAGGTGGGCAGTTTCAGTAGCTTCTTTTAGGGATGTTCACCTAAGACATCCTGCAGCTGTGGGCCAGCACTGCATGAAAAAAACCTTTCAATATCAGTGAAGCCATTCACAAGATTCAGAAGAGGATCGTGCATTTATATGTTTTGCTAGATCAAGGTCTCCTTGAACTTGGATATGGTGACATTCTGTTTATAGAGAAGTAGGCTAAGACTTCCAAATTGTTTCCATACTTTGAAACAGATGAACTCTATCACTGCAGCCCATTACAGCCAACATCAGCTTGCAGTGAAACTCTTTTAATGAGGGGTGGGGTAGAGATTGTACTGCAAAAAAACAAAAAAGGCTGGTTGCATTTAGGTGTGATATTTCAAGAGAACAATTCTACCTTTTAATGTACAGTATTGGAGAACAATTTGTTCTGGACATATAGGATAGAGCAGAACATTGTATGTCAGATATAAGTTAATAGCAGTACCACTTAATAGAGAAACTCTCCGAAATACATAAACAATTCCCCCCCCCCCGACCTAGTCCAATAACTTCAAAGCAATTATAATAATACAACACACTTTATAACTTGTACCGGTATTTCTTCTAGATTCAAAGTGAATCAGGATAAATATTAATGAAGCCTTATAAATGTTGTTGTTTTACTGTATTGTTATTTTCTCTCTGGTCCCTCCTGGCTTTCCATTTCAGGCGGAAATGAAGTAGCTGGGCAACACCATAGAAAAGTTCAAACCCAGTATTTACATGACAGTCTGATGTCAGTCATCCACTTAGCTGACCTATGTGATCCTCCAGATCAGGTCGCTTAACCTTATGGGCATGTTTATTAGTTCAAGAGAGCTTGTGTGCGTAGGTAAAGGGTCACCAGACTTTTTTGGTCCCATGAGCCCATTTGCAAACACAAGAGGTTGTAGTGGGCACCTCAAACACACACACACACACACACACACACACACACACACACACACACCAAAACCAAGCACAAACCACATCCCAGTAAGTTGGGTACAAAAGCATTCTTCTTCCCAGCCTGTCTTCCTCAGGGTGAAGGGACTGTGGACACATGCACTCGCGGGGCTCATGTGTGCCCATTGAATTTAGTGGAAGGTGAAGCATCATACTTGTATTCTCCTAGTTCAAGTCTAACACCGTTTCTCCTTCCCTTGCTTATTTAATTTCAGCTAGTTACTTGATTTGAAAGTTGGCAAAAGAAACTATAACTAGTGTGGATGGAATGGCAGGCTATAGTTGTGTTCAGGCATTTACCTGGGAGCAGGGGGGTACATAGAAAGCCCTACCCCCAATATTCCTGGGGTACACTTCAGATCTTCATGCTGATTAGCATAAACATCTGAATATAGTTTTCAAGCAGATCTGTTTTAATGAGCTTGCAGTCTTTCCTGTGAGTGGGAATCCTATCTTATCAGGATTGCAGAGTTTCTAAGTGTGTTCGGTTAAGCACATTAAAAAAAAATCACTTCAGACCTTTGCACCAACACAGGGGTGAAGAACCTCAGTTCTGGGACTGAGCACAGGTGTCTCTTATCTGGAAATCTCCCCAGATCATACCCCTTAGCATCCCTGCTTTACCCCTGACTGGAATATCTCTTTGAATTCTGATCATGCTTCTTGTTTACCTGGAAGGGAGAGTAAATAGGGCTTTATGCATGTAAAGGTAAAATTTACATGGGTTGATTTGCCCACTTCTGTCTCTGGCACCATCTGCTGCTGGCATGTGGCCCTCAGAAGGTGTCTAAAAGGAAAAGTGGCCCTTGGGCTAAATGCACTCCTGCACTAATGGGATGCTCTGAAGCACAGTTCGGGAAGTAATTTAAGAGATAAGTAATCAAACTGGCACATGGGCAAAGAGTAGGGAGAGCAAGAAAGCTGGAGGCTCACTAGCAGCAAACCATAGATTGGTGTTACATGTGAAGCAGGCCACCGTGTGTTTGGTGCTACCACCAGAATTAAAGTCAAAGAGGTTCATCAAGGAGCACCATGTATATGTGCCCTGATCCAGAAAATTGTGAGTGCTGCTGTCTCTAGCCCCTAAGATGAGATGGAATCTGAACAAATAAATAAATTCAAGCTGACAATTGATGCTGTGAACCCTCCATTCTAAGAAGGCATCTCATTTTATCTCTGGTTGTAATGTGAATATGTGTGCCTTGCCCTGAGCCTTGTGCATAGCATAGTCTCTGCAGTTAAATAAGTAAAAGAAATCCACTGCTCATTATTTCTGTGTACAGCTGGAAGTTAAATCAGATGCTAATCAGAGTAAACTTCTCCTGGTACTACATTGCTAGTGTATTGCACTCACTTTACTATTCTCTATTCTATCTTTTAATTATACCCTGGAAAAACGGAATTGGGGGTATGGGTTTTGCTGATGATTGTGATTTGATATATAACATACTCAAACTTCACTTGAGTCTATGACACAAATTTCACTCCCAGCTATCCAAAGCAATGTTAGAGTTTGCTATATTATTATATCTGACAATGTGGATTGATGCCATCCCGGGAACATATGTTTCTGAAACTACAGTTAATACATGATTGACATACTATACAGGAAGTTTCTCTTTCTGCCTTGGATTTGACTCCCATGGTCCATTGCATGCTGAATTTGATGCAGGCTGCAGTAGGAACAACAACTTCCTTGAAAGTGGCTTCAGGAACAAAATTAATGGTGTGGGATTTGCAAGGAGGAAGGGTGGGGAATGAGGGCAATGAATTAATCAGCCACAATTTTCTCCCATACCTTGAATACATTGTTTATAACATCCTTTGCTAACCTAATGCCCTCCTGATGTTTTGAACTACAACTCCCATCAGCCTCATTCAGCACATGACTCAGGCTGATGGAAGTTGTAGTACAAAACATAAGGAGATAACGAGGTAGGTGAAGGCTGGTTGGTAATGTATTGTGTTGTGCAGTATTCCAGTTGTGGAATGGATTCTGTGTAGCTTGTCCCTTAAGTTACTTATTTCTGTGACTATGGAATTGCATTGTTTAATGATCACACTAGGTGGAGTTGGTCTGAGGAGATTTGAGGCGGGAAAGTGCCCCTTGAGGGGGCCCTTCCTAAAACAGTGGGTCAGGGGTCAGCAAACTTTTTCAGCAGGGGGCCGGTCCACTGTCCCTCAGACCATGTGGTGGGCGGGACTATATTTTGGAAAAAAATATGAACAAATTCCTATGCCCCACAAATAACCCAGAGATGCATTTTAAATAAAAGGATACATTCTACTCATGTAAAAACACCAGGCAGGCCCCACAAATAACCCAGAGATACATTTTAAATAAAAGGACACATTCTACTCATGTAAAAGCATGCTGATTCCTGGACCGTCCGCGGGCCGGATTGAGAAGGCGATTGGGCCGCATCCGGCCCCCGGGCCTTAGTTTGGGGGCCCTGCAGTAGGTCATCAGTGGTCGGTTTACCTGAGGGTAGCAGTGGCAAACAATTGTTTTTAATAATCCACAAATATCCCATAGGACCCGATCATTCTAGGAAATAAAAATGACTGCCTGCCGTTGCTAGGCAACCCTGCCACCTTAGGTCAGGGTAAGTATCAGCGCCAGGGTGCTGGGGGCCTTGCAGCTGCAAGAGTGTGTGCCAGCCAGGTGATAGCCCTAGGCCAGAGGTGCCAACTTGAATAAAATATTGGGGGCCCCAAGTAAGCCCCACTTACATGATGTGGTACATGCACACCATCTGAATGGCAATGCCCATCAACTTGGGGGCGGGGAATCCCTCAGATATTTTATTGGATTGGGGGGTGGGGCTGAAGGGAGCTTAGCCCCTAGGCTAAGAGGAATCACTAAAATAAAATGGTATTTATTAAATAACTAGTAATAACATTATACTGCCTATGCCTGCTGAGGGCCAGCTCTCTTAAGCTTTAGGCCTGGCTTCCTCAACTTTTAAATGGAAATGTCCTAAATCTTATCAGAATGAGTGGGCAGACTAGAATGTACAACTATGTAGCTAAAGGGGATGCTGTTTTTGAATGCTTCCGCACAAACTCCCTGCATGTAGAGCACTAGCATAGCAGAGGGAGATGATCTACCTCAGCTACTGCAGGTAGGGAGAACCAAAAGAAGACATCTGCTGCCAAAGTTCTCCCCACAGTTTGTGGATACAAATTTTGATGTTGAACGTGGGCTTCTTACTTTAGGGTAGTGTCTCCCCGCTTCGCCCCCTCTCACCCACTTGCACTGAAGTGGTATTTTTGTCTCAGAGGATGTACTCAGAAAGCCCAGAGAGCAGCCAGAGAGGGGAGACTGATCTTCCTTCAGCAGTATCTGATTGACCTCCCACGCAGCAATGCCACCTCTGTTTTTGAAGTGGTGATCAGGAGCCAAAATGCCATGCTTTCTAGTAGCAGCAACATCTGTCTTCTTGGCAGGCTCTCCTGGCAATTGTTTGGAGAACTCAGGAATTGCCCTTGGCTCTATCAGGTATATTTACATTGATGAGAGGTTATGCTGAACTCTTGTGTTTGCTGCCTGCCTCTTCTATTGTCTTGCCATTTCTTTCCTCTGCCGCCCCCCCCCCCCCAAAGTAAAAGCAGTTGGCTAGGAAGGAGAACCAAATATGTGAGTTGATCGTTTTCATTAGTTATCCTCTGAGAATGCTTATCTATAGCAAGTCCCATTGACTCCCATATAACTTTGTATAGGATTGCAGCCTAACAATGCAATCCTATGTATGTTTACTGAGAATTAAGCCCGACTTAGAAGTGGATATAGTATTCCAGCCGTAATATTTTATTAAGCATAACTGGAGAGGTAGCAATAAATGAAAACCAAGCTACACAGTCATCATCCCTAAATGACTATCTGTGTGATTTCAGTCTGCTAGTGTGGGAATGAGTGTTTGAATAATATCTTCCAGTAGCACCATAGAGACCAACTAAGTTTGCCATTGGTATGAGCTTTCGTGTGCATGCACACTTCTTCAGATACACAGTGTATCTGAAGAAGTGTGCATGCACACGAAAGCTGATACCAGTGGCAAACTTAGTTGGTCTCTAAGGTGCTACTGGAAGGAATTTTTTTTATTTTGTTTCGACTACGTCAGACCAACCTGTAACTTGAATAATATCTCACATTAAAATAAAATATTTCCCATGGAGAAGGTTCTGGTATATAGCCTTGTCATTTACATTCTTTTTTTTACATTCAGGAACAGGGATACCACATGTATAATAGATGGTGATCATGTATTTTACTTTTAAGCCACAGGTGCAAGGCAGATGCCACGTTTTGAAAGTGCAAACCAGAGACATTCGGAGTCTCTACTTGCTGCCCCACTGCTTAGCCCAAAGTCACATCCACCCCATATGCTTAAAGCACTCTTATACAACTTTACAGTCATGGCTTGCTAAGGGTGCCTAGAATTGTTAGGAGAGCTGCTCAGAGCCACATTTTAAAAGATAAAAAGAGTAGATTTAAAATGGGTGGCTGATGACAGGGGCTTGGCTGCATGTAATGATGTGCGTGGTAAGAGCTTTAAGATCGTGTACTGTATAGCTCACAAGGCTTCAAGTAAGCCAAGTTTTGTTGCCCAGGACTGCAAAACGGGTTATTAAGTCAGGTGGCATTCAGCTTGTAGATGAAGGCTGCTTTTGATGCCACAGGAATGTAAAAAGAGTCCATCTATTCCAGCACCCTGTTCTCACAGAGGCCAACCAGGTGCCCATACAAAGACTGTAAGCAGGACCTGGAGTACTGCTTTACCTGCTGTTGCCAGCGACTGGTGTTCAGAAGCATGCTGCCTTTGACAGCGGAGGTGGAACATAGTCATCAGGGTTAGCAGCCATTGATAGCCCTATTCTCCATTGATTTTAATCTCCTTTGAAAGGCATCCAAATTGGTGGCCATTGCTGCCTTCTGTGGGAATGAATAACACAAGTTTTAACTATGTGAAAAAGTCCTTTGTCTTTTTCCAGAATCCTCCATTATTCAACTCCATTGGATATCCACAAGTTCTAGAGAAAACTTTTCTTTCTTTACAAAACCATACATAATTTTCTACACTTCCCTGTGGATCAGGTCTGAAATATTTTTTTTGTGTATATTCTAATCCATGTTAGCCTTTCTTAATGAGTTAGATCACTGTCCCATTTAGCCTTGTATTGTCTTCTCTGATTAGCTGCAATTCTCCACGGACTTGGGCAGAGGTCTTTTCCAGACCTGGTAGTAACATTTTAGCTGGTGATGGCAGGAGACTACATGACAGACCTTTCTGCATCAATATTGTTCTCCACCTCTGCTATAGGATCTCTCTCCCTTTCTTTTTCTTTTACAATGAAGTTGTCATAGAAACAATTTTAAAATGATCAGAATGGCCATATCAATATTTATTGAAATACTGGAAATAAAAATCCATTGGTGTTGAGAAAATTCCTGGCAAGAATTGACATGAGACAACATGAACTTCACAGATACAGTAAGAGAACTTTAACAAGTAACTAACTGCACATTCTAAAAGGGTTGCATGGATTCAAATGCCAGGCAGCTGCGGAACATATTTGTAATACAAATTCAGACACTTACAGATTGTCTGGTTACAAACACTGAACAACTATAAGAAACCAGCCAAAGCCAAAACCTTTGAATTTTAGTCTGCTTTTACTAATATGTAATCAAGAAAGCAATTGTAAGTAAATGTATTGTTACAAAGTGGTTAACAATTAACATTAGTGTTGCAAGCTTGGGCTTCTTGGAAACACAGATATTGACTAATATGTGCTCTATTTTATTTGAAACCGTTTCCATTAATTATTCTTTGCCTTTAACATCCTTACATTAATGATCTGGTTGTGTCTATTAGATAATTGTGCTTTGTTAGTGGTTTTATTCTGCTTTCATAATTTCAGTAAAATATGCCATGGTTTTCAACAAAAAAGTTAAGGGCTTACAAAATACTGGTGTGTGACAGTGTAAAAATCCTCACCATCCATTTCTATATGCGAACTGAACACTCTCCTAGTTACCTTTTAAATGCCACTGTTGATAACTTCATTTATTTTCTTCTTTTTAAAAGCAATATTCCCATTTGTAAAGAGAAGGTAGGGTGAAAGATCCTTAAGACAGAGTTGATGGTGCATGAGACAAATACCTAAGAGCTGCAAATGCTAGACTTAGTTAAATATGCTATCCCCACCCATCTTTACTGCACAAACAAATTTTAGAATCCAGGGCAAGTCCTTCAGACAGACATCCTCCAGGAGACTTGGGTACCAGCAAAAAGTGCTCTTCCTAACCATCATTCTCAGCATAGGTACCAATCCTGCTTCACCGGCTGCTAGGTGAACACCATAATTAGTATTCTTGGGATGATGGAAGTGGAGTAGTCCTGCCATTTGGTAGGGTGAGATATTATATGTAATTTGCCAACTATTTGGATTTTATTGGCTGGGATTCAAATAACTATTTTAGATCCACCCAAGGGCTTAAGCGTGCCTAATGAGATTTTTTATTTCCCACCCCCTCATTAAACACTAGACCCCCAAAATCTCATATAATCATAGAACTGTAGAGTTGGAAGGGACCAAAAGGGTCATCTAGCCGTTTCCCCCTGCAATGCAGCAATCTTTTGCCCAACATGCGGCTTGAACCCACAACCCTGAGATTGGGTCTCATGCTCTACCAACTGAGCTACCAAGTGTCTCCTTAGTTTCAAAGGAGATGTTCCATGTAGCATGGCAAGCTGCTGTTTGATGCCCACTAGTCCAAAGACCCTTGGTAAAATGGTTCTGTTGATCTCAAATATTTATTTTTACCACAGTAAAAAAGTCAGCCTGAGGCTGACTTTCAGTGACGGTGTTTGAGGGTGGACAGTCATGGGACAGCAGAAGTATTGGTAGCAGAGCAGACAAGGGAATACCACTTTGTACAAGCAAGGATTTTTCGTACTTCATTCTTCCCCACACTTCCCCACACACTGATCCAAAGGTAAAAGATTATTAGACCAGATTCATGGGGTGATAAAACTCTCTGTTCTGTACTAATACAAAAGAAATAAACGTTGTCTTTGGTATACAATGTCCACTGCTTAGAAAAGAATTTTTAGGTAAGAATGCACCTCACTAGGCTCACGTGAAATAAAGGAAGGTGCGAATCACTAAATTTACAATAGAATTTAAATAAACCACATTTAGAATTATAAAGATTTACAGACATTTAATCAAGCAAATGATCTTAAACTGTAAAGATCCTTGTATGTCCCTGAACTATGTTCCACTAACTTGAAGACATGCTGTAATAAACACATATATTTGGCTTCTTTATTCTGGCTATATTTTTATATAAAGATGAAACCAAGGAACAATAAATTAGCATCATAATTGTCTACAATGAAAACTGTGATATACAATATAAATAAACTATTTAAAAGCCAGCAATCCTCATGAAAACAAACAAAGCTAAGGGAGTAGAAGTTTTAATACAGTTTCTACAAGTGATTGTGCAGCCAATCTAAAAATTTAAAAATTAAAGTATAAATGAGATTCCCTTATTGATTTAGTGTCTCACGACATACAGTAATTAAGTACTGGTAAACTAATTACCAATCAGAAAGCAACATTAAGGAAATCACTGCTTTGCAACATCATCACAGTTCCCCCCACCCCAGGACCTAACAAATGTAAACAACCATCATCTTTTTTGTTTACATATTCTTCAAATATGTAAAGTATTAATACTTTCCCCCCCAAACATACATTGATCTGCATCTGTATAGTTACCATTCAGAATTCTGAAATAAGGCAAAGCTTTCTTAACAGTGGCACTGCATTTATAATACTGATATCTTCATTTTGGATAGAGAGTTATTTGTCCTTCTCCAATATTTGTTCTGCAGCAGACTTTGGTCTACATGGACCTGGCAGTATCACTCTTCTGTCCTCACATATTTTTGTTTGAATAATTGGTTTAAAATGTTTTTTTTTTGAATCCATAGACTGTACTAAAAACTACCAGTAATACTAACCAACAACTTATACATTTTGAATATTTTTAAATCTTGCATAGGTAAAATCATTTTTAAAGGTCTTTTATTACCTACAACATGACCCAGAATTTAGTTAAAGCTGAAGTACTTGGATTTGAGCTTGTAGGGATGGGAGAAGATGCAGAATTGTCTGACACAGTGGGGTGCTACACCAGTACAGGGAACTGTATGATTGTATAATGCCTTGCATTCTCCCCTTGCACTGGTGCAGTCCCTGAGATGAAGTCATCTAAAGTTGGCAACTTTTCAAAAACATGCGTCCTGGGCCACATCAGGACTGTGAGGCCCAGAGGCAGGGCCAGGGATAAGAACACAGCTCAGGGCAGAGTGAACGAACAGAAATCCCTAGAAGTATAGTGAGTTCAGAAGCAAGTGGATAGGTGGTAGACCCCAGATGGAACTGGTTAATCATGGGTAGAACCAGGGTAGAATTTGGCAGGTTATCAGCCTTGGGCAACTAAGACGCCTCAGCAGGGCCCACTGGCACCAGTGTCTGGCAATCCCACTCTGGGGCATAGTGTGGAATTTAAAATGGCATCTCATACCTCCCTTCCAGTTGCCAGGCAAGCCCATAGGTAGGTCCCACCAATATAGAAGGGGGCCCACCGCAGGGCACTTGCGGGTCTGAGGACCCCTCCAAATCCAAGGTCCTCTTTAACCAGGAATTGGCCATGTCTGACTTTTGTTGGCTTTTTGGATCCTGATACAGGCCAGAACTGGCCGACCGGCAATTGCAGAAAAGATCTGCACAACCTGAAACCCACCAATCATGTAATATGGTACAGTACTTGATAAGCCCTTGAGGGGCTGCAGTAGATGCCCAGCTGTCTGTGTTTAGCTTTACAATGCAGCCCTGCTGTTATGACAACATAGATGCTCATGGGGCGTGGCAGTCACAGGTTGGTGAGCAACTTGTGCATCCCATCACTGTGTCCAAAATTCGGTGGCACAGTCTGAAGCCACTGAAATTAATTGCTTTATTAAATCCAAGTAATTCATTTTATCTAGGTTGCAGATTAAGTGCGGTAGATCAAGAGATGCTGCTGACTAAAACCTTGAAGAAAGAAATACTGTTTTTATTTTCGATGACAGCCAAGAGGCTGAGTAGTATCAGCAAGCTTATTATTTGGCACTAAAAGCTTTAAGAAGCCATTTCAGCAACGCTTGAGCCGCTGCATTGGAAACACGATCCAACAGCGGTTGCTTTGGAGCAGCTTAATTCTGACGCTTGTAGCCATTCCTCCTCCCATTGGTGGAAGAGGGATACTGCCTGGACGATCAACATGAACACAATGACAAAAACAAACTTTGGAAACATATTAAGAATGTCACACTAGTTTATGAACATTTTTTTAAAATATTAGCTGTTTGCAGGCCTGAGTTACAGACAGTCCCCCAAAGCCCCCACCCCAGGCTGTTTTTGTTTTGGTGGTGCTAGTGTGTGTATATATATACTATGAAAGTGGCCTACTTGAGATCTTTATTAGATTGGTGCTACACATCCTTTCTGGAGGAGAGATAAGAATGCAAATCTTGGAAGGATGCCATAGGGTGACTGCAGTTTTGTGTCCATCAGAGGTGTTTTCAGTCCTGCTAACAAGAAGGGGTGTAGTGCATACAGATCCCTTTGCTCTGTTAGCTGCATAACACAGATAAAACTTGTTCCTAAATTTCTCAATAGTGGCAACTGGCAAAAGTTTTAACTTACAAAAATTGTTCCTCCCTTCCTTTTTTGTTTGTTTGACATTGGCAACGGTTCCCATATCCATTGGTAATCTCCTTTCATTCTAGTGATAAAGTCCTATACATGTTCCTTTGGGGAGACTGTGTAGCGTTTGATTCACAGTTTGCAATACAAATACCCTGATACATCACTTATTTACTATTAAGTATTTGATTATTACACCATTTGGGGGTGGGGTGGACAAAGTTCATTTAAACCAAGTTCTTTTTAATTAGTGTCGCTTGGAGTAGTTCAGAGTATTTTGCTTTTCCTCCTCAAAAGCAGGGGCTTTAAAAGGATATAATTTATGCTCTTTTTGCATGCAGCATTTCAATGAGGAGGTTATTACACGGCACATCCCCGTTCAGGTGTTTATAGTAGAGGTATTCTTCAGCCTGCATACTGATTGCCCGGATTTCCGGGAGTCGCAGGAGAAGCTGCCCGAATTTTTCTGTCTGCTGTGGATAGTTGCACATTGTGTAGTCCAGCAAAGCAGTATTCACTTGTTCTTGAACACCTTCCACCAGCTGGAAGTTCTCTAGGTTTTTGACATCTGAATAAAAAGTAAAAAAGAGAGAGAGAGAATCACATTATATATATATATATATTTAAAATAAAAAGACATATTTTAACTCCTGTTTATTTAAAATGGTATTTCACTGTATTTTACTCATGACAAAAGGATGCTTTACATGCTATTGAATATTCAGGTTAAATCCCTCTGCCAAGTTTCCTGGGAAAATGATCACAGCACAGCTTTAGTGGAGCGTCTTGTTGAAATTCCGCATATACCTCAGATCAATTAGACACCAATGGATTTTAAGCAAGGTCAGCTGTCCTCCCCCCCCCCCATCTTATGGAGGCAAAGACTGAAGACTCCTAACATAGAGGACTGTAATATATTGCCAGCAAATGAGTCCCCAGAGGAAGGCGTAGCTTTAACCCGACATATTACACAATTCATATAATTCTGTATTAATTTTTCTGACCCAAGGTGAAGTCTCTGTCCAGGATATGATGCAGTTAATTCTAATAAAAAATGACAGGGATCTTGTTTCTTTTTGACATTTCCTAAATTATTCTGAAAGCCTTTGACTTGTCTACCCTTATGCTAATGAACCATCTGGTACACTCCAATGACTGCCAAAATAACCTGCTTGACCTGAATCCCTAAAAAATACATTTTTCAATTACTAAATTCTTTCCTTCTCTCTCTCTCTCTCCCCCTCCCTGAATTGAAACCATTGTCCTTTAGACAGATTGACTAGTACATCACATGGTGGCTGGATGTCTATATATTACTTTTTTCTAGCTGTCAGATGATTTTGACTTTTTCTGGAGGTCAAATAGTTTGCAAATATTTCCACACATCCTGTACTTACTCATCTGCTTCAGTATCGTCACCACTGAATCCTGGAGCAAAACTGATTGCTGGAATGCCTTCTCTCACATCAACATACAGCTCTAGAAGTCTGCTTTTTAGGCTTGGGTGGTGTGGAGCATGTAACACTCTAAAAGGCAAGTCTCTAAATGACTGAGGGGGGAAATGCTTCTCTAATGAGGGTTATTCCAGGCTGAGCGTAGCATAAAACCTCTGATCTTATGTATAGATGGGTGCTCTCTCACACTTTCAATGCACATTTAACCATCACACGCTGTCCCTCCACTCCACCAGCACAGCTCTCTCTTAAGGAATTAAATAAAAATCTGTGGCTATGAAGCCATGGGGATATGGGGAGATGATGGATCATCCTCAGGTGTTTCAGCACGTTTAAAAATCATATGATGGCCTCCCATCACCACATATGCATGAACCAGCCAAATGAAAGTGTTTTCATCACATTGCATTAAATTGCATTACTAAATGGTACAGCTCAAATGATGGGTCTTCTAACCTGACAAAGACTTCTAACTGTACTGCTGACAACCAATCACTGCTACTTGTGACAGGAGGTATGTAACTGACAACAACTAACTTTGCCCTGCAGTCCCAATTTTTTGTTTGTGACCATATCTGTTTGCAACATAGCATAAATACTTGAAATATTGTGCTGCTTCCTCAGTTTGTATTTATAGGTAAGGCCATTTCTCATTCATTTTTCATTGCATAGAGCATTTTGTATACAAAAGTAAATTACTCTGAATGGCTAGTCTTTACATCTCTGTTTCTGCACAGAGTTCCTTGGTAGCAATGAAAAGATGGCATAGATCTTAGAACAGAGTACCATCTGCTCTGGAGGTGTTTGATCCAGAGGTAGTCTTCATTCATTCATTCATTCATAAAGTATTGGATGTCTTTGAGGTCATATTACCAGACTTGAGGCAAATCCCATTAGCTCTATAGCTATTGATAATAAATGATGAAGAAAAATGAAACAGGAGTTGTGGGTGTGGGAGGAAAGAATCGCAATATATTACAACAATTTACATGTGCAATGATGAGTCAGTTAGTGAGGTCCAATGTTCTTATTTCATATTGGAATGTATTCATAGTTTTGTCATGGAAATGTATGGCTTTTTAATAAAATGTCTCATAGCAGTCTTATTTTAAAAAATGAAACAAGCAAGGTGGTGAAAGACAAGTTTCTGGCAAGACTTAACACTGAAGGGAAAGTATTAAATAAATTATGCCTCTCAGAGAACTTCTGGTGTCTCTTGCAAAGACTTTAAGATTGGTGCAAAAAAACAACATAATAAGGTTTGTCTTTTTAGATTGTACCTTTTAAATAATGATATCCATAATACGTTATGCATGAAAATGCATATTAAGTGATCATTTTGCTCTCCTTTGCATTGTAGTGGGAGATGGAGGGAAGCAAAAAAGCACCCTCTTTGTTACTGATGTTTTAAAATGAGTTTTAGTCACACCAATGGCAGTGGAGGCATTTGATTTATTTATAGAAAATTATTTACCTTCTGGAAAAAAGACTGTGAAAAACTAATGGCAAATGTTGGAGAAATACAAATGCAATGCCAGCAGAACTGTATTGATGTCTGCGATGTCATGAAATCAAATCTATAACTTTAACAAGACAATCTTTGGAGCTTAAAGCACTTCTGCTTTTTTGTAGTATTCAGGTGGGTTATACATCTGAATACTCAACAGTGAGTCCCTGTGCTTAAGCATAATATTAAGAAATCAGCACTTCCAAGTTCTAAAAGTCTTGTACAATTAAAAATGGTGGAAATGGCATCCTTCTTCCCACTCACCCTTTCAGCTCTAACTACAAGGAAAAACATTTTTTGTGTTGCCTCAGTAAGTACCAATCTCTTATCTCTTCCACTTTATTCACTCAGGGACTAATTACCAACTTTTTATGTGAAACTGTCTTACTGTGTGCTCACAGTGGGGCGCATCTCTTTCCCAATCCTTATTGGAGAGTAAACCCTGAGGTCTTGTGGAATATATAATTTTTTTTACAAGCACTTGCAATAGCATTTCTGTCAAAACACTGAATTTTGTCTCCTCTATAGTTTACTTCTGAAGATAAAGACTATTTTTTTAAATAGAGGTGCCAGTATTAGTTCTGTAGTCACTCTAAAGGTCTGTCAGCATTCCCAATTTTCAATGCTTTGTCCCTCCCCCATAAACAGAGATTTGAGCTCCAGCTTCTGCATATGAAATTCAGCTTGCACAGAGTGTGTTAGCATATATTTTTTTTAAAAAAATGGGTCTGGCCTTTAGAGGGGGAGAAATATAAAAATATTTAGGTTTCAGAGAGGCTTCCTTCCCCTCTTATATTCAAGACATGAAAAACTGAAATTTGGTGCACTATTAATCTATAGAGAATGCAGACTGGTTTGGGAATTTTGAAAAGGAAAAATGAAAGGGAATGAGAGATTTAAGTCTGAAAATGGTTACTGTGCTGGAGCTGTGTAAGTACTTTTCAAAGAAAGTTAATTTATTTTCATTGCGCCTCTTGGATATCTTACTGGGTGCACTTATTGAACACATGGCCCTCACAGCTTTGTACCTTCATGTATAGTGGAATGTAGTTAAATAACCAAAAGCCAGTGTAATAAATGGGCCTCTTACTCGGTCAATATAGAACAGGCATAGGCAAACTCGGCCCTCCAGATGTTTTGGGACTACAGCTCCCATCATCCCTAGCTAACAGGACCAGTGGTCAGGGATGGTGGGGAACTGGAGTCTCAAAACATCTGGAGGGCCGAGTTTGCCTATGCCTGATATAGAACATGTCCACACAGAAAAGATCAGAAGTTAGGCCTTGAAGAATGAAGATACAGTGCTACAGATGTTTTCCTATGTTGCTATTGCTGCCATGAGACCACTTCCACAGACAGCATTGCTTCATAGATGCATGCATGTGTAACTTGCCATTCACAGGTAGCATGCCGTAGGCTTTTCTATTGCTTCAGATGGAATTTTGGTACTGCATCTCATTACTCATGTTACCTTAGACACTGTGGGTTGTATCCAATGCTGTGCCAGTGGGTTCCACTGGTGCATCGGAACTTCCATTTCCTCTCCCCATACACCCCCAAAATCTGTTCGGGGGGGGGGGGTCCCAAACGCCTCAGGGCTGTTCCTTAGGGTGTGTGGTGATGGTGATGGAGGGGGGAAGAGGAAGAGGAAGTTCCACTATGCACATGGAAGTCTTTAGACCAATGGGTTATATCTACTGTTAGTCATACCCTGAAAAGAAATGAATGGACATGATTAGTTCAGATCCATCTGTTGCAGTGAGTATACTATGTGTATAACTTAGCTGCATACAATTTAATGCTTTCCATGGCACATTCATTTGTGAGATATTATGTGGATTAATCAGCCAGCTGCAGCTCCTCCAAGTCTTTCACAAGTGGAAGTGCTGATACATGGCCTCCCAGTTTTGGTGATTTTAGTGATCCCCCCCCCCCCAACACACCTTGTTAGCTGCACAACATCCAAGATGTACAATGAAAATAAATTAACTTCCTTTGAAAACTATTTACACAATTCATTCTCAATTGTCCTCGCTGACATAATCATATAGCCAAATCTTATTAGGTTTGTAACATCATTGTGTTCACTGTGTCCCTGATTTGGTGAGATCAGCAATGCAAATAATTCAGGAAATCAGTATCTGGGAGGAAATATGCTGAGGTAGCAGCAGCCAAGGGAAACTAGCTGCAAGTATGTGGGCTTTGTAAATAGATTTAGATGTAGATAAATTTATTCAAGTTGGCTGTCAACTAGGTCTCAAAATCTGAAGGAAAAAGGTAAGTTAGATGGATGCCCACAGTATTTCTCATAGGAAGTGAGGTAGAAAGACCCACACTTAGATGGGTGGGAATAGAAGATAAGGTCATGGATGCTGCTAGCTGCTGTCACACTTTTTCAAAGTAAAAGACTAAAAAGACCTAATAAAATTAGCAAGCAGGAAATGTCAACAAGTGAACAGCTGATGAGCAGTCAACATTTCCTATATAAGGAAAATGGCCTTTAATTTCTTGAGGTTTAGGCAAGTAGGAGATTTGTTTTTATTTTTTAAAAATTGAATCCACAAGTGAGCAACCTGGGCCAAGAACACTAATACTTAAAACTTTTGTCCCTGGTGTAAGACCAAATACACAAGCGTAATTTTCTCTCTCTCTCTCTCTCCCTCTCCCTCCCTCTCTCCCTTTTTTTTACTGTGGACATAAAATATTTTAAAGTTCATTGGAGTGTCAAATAATGGATACATTGTTTTGAAAGTCTTGCCTTTTTAAAGTGCATTACAACAACCAGTGTGCTTCAGTCATGCAGAAATAATAGGCTAGGCTCAATGATATTTTCTCTTAAATGCAGCTTAAGATGCTTACATAGTAGAGGAATGCTGCAATTATTGGTGTGAATCCCATTTCAGCTTCTAACTGTTAAGGATAGCTAGAATTACAATTTGTTACAGACCAGTTCACAACTCAAATAAAAGCACCTTTTACAACATTTTATGGCATCAGACTGCCGGGTGCATTATTTAAAATTATGATTCTCTTCTTTTTAATTTTTTTTTAAAAAGGCATGTAAAATGGTACCTTCTTTCACAACAGATCATCTATGCCTTCTTTCTTTTGCTAGATTGGAAACCCTTTGAACCAAGAACAATGTCTTTTTGACATACAGAGATGAGCATTTTGGGCTGTCTCTTGTAACAAATCACTACATGCTGCAGTGAATATGTGGGAATAACTTCTTTTGCAATTCCAGGGCTCTGTGTTTTGAACATGGGAAGATGAGTGCGCATCTTAGCATATGCCTTTCTTTCATCATTGAGAGAACAGGGCTCCTTCAGTTTATTCAATAAATGTAACCACTATAGAGAGATGACTTCTCCTGTGAACCAAATGGGGAAGAAGCACCTTATGGGTGGGAGGTATCCATATGTTCATTTGAGTATGCCTCTGGAATACCAGGGGATCATGAGTGAGAGAGGGCTATCATTCATATCTTGTGGATGTCCCATAAGCATCTAGATGAGCATTTGAAGAATAGAATGCTGGACAGGCCTTTGGTCTGACCCAACAGGGCATTTATTATGTTCTCTTGCCAATTGTAGAGAACCGCTATAGTGAATCTTTCACTTGGAAACTCAGGTCTTAGCTGTTTTGATGAAAAGTCTAAGGAACAAGCCATAACAACTTCTCCAAAGTGCTAAATGTGCCTGCATAAAAAGAAACAGAAGCATTTTCTTTTCTTTTCTGAAGAAAGTCATCTGCATAAATGTTTTCTGTGGTCAAAGCAAAGCTCTGCAATTTTTATAGAATCCCCATGAGCCAGTCCATGTACATTTGGAAAATTCATATATATCTTCCAAAAGGGAAAATGTAAAAAATAGCTTTTCCTGGGGAATAAATTCTGCCATCACTCTACAAAATATTTATATCTCATACTCAACTTTTCATTTTAGTTTCGTTTGGGAACTTACATGATTTTTCTCCCATGAAGTTTTCTTACGTCGTTAGAATAAGATCTGTGGTTAAGTTCATTCAAGTGGCAAGTCCGTGGTATGAATAAACCAATGTTATCATATGAAAGAGAATTAAGCAGGCAGATCCAAATGGGGATATATTAAGCCAAATTTTAAGCTCCAGTTGTTGAATTTAGCTGGTACTAGATGTCTGGCTTGCCTCAGGATAAATTCAGCTAATCGAATGAGGAAAACAGCCTCAGGTATGATGAAAATTACAAGAGATCTCAGCCGAACACTTCTTGTTATAAATATTAGCTCAAAGGTATTCCTCTGGTCTCTGGGAATTGGGGGGTGGGATATTTGCATGTAATTAATGGCATTTCAAGCTTTTATGAGAGTGGCTTAAAATGTTAGCTTTGCTAATTGTTATAATGACAGTGGGCTGGGGATTCCACAGTAGTAAGGACCCTAACAAAGTAATACAATATGAAACCCTGCATGAGAAAGATTTGCTAAGCTATAGGACTTGAGAGAAACGTATACTAGGTTGTTTACAGAAGCATACAGGAACAAGTGGGAATTGGTTTCCCTCCCTCTGCTGTGTAGTTAATGCTTTTCCTGCCCTGTGTTCCCTCCTTAAAGGGGCACATGAACAGATCAAATGCTGACTTATTTGCTACTCCCCCTAGCTTTAGGTGAGTTGCCCTCTTTGTCTTTATTTTGAAGCATTTTCCTTATCGGTTCAAATATTTGTTTGCAACTTTATTTTTCAACGATTTTCTTATATTTTTTAACTTCTCTGAGAAGGCAGGGAAGATGGCCTGATGCTTGGCATGTTTATCTGCAACACCTCTGATGCTTTAAAATTTGCTCAGATAAAGTAAGGTGGAGTGGCTTTGTGACTGATACTGCCAAATAGCGCAGTACAAATCCAGCTTCTGCTGAAAACCAGAAAAATTGTTTTATATATGTGCCCCAAATACCTCCCACAGCAGGTTCCTTGACTGAAATATGTGTGTCTAAAGTTTACATATACTAAAGCTGTTTTGGTGATTTTGCAATCCAGATCTGTAGTAACTGAGCAGGGAAGGGGAACCTCTTGCTTGCCACAGGTTGTTGGGACTCCAACTCCCAATAACCCACAGGGTCTGGGATGATGGGAGTTGTAGTCCAGCTACATCTTGAGTTCTATAGGTTCTGGTACCAGATGATGTCAAGATGAAATAAAACACTGTTCATGTTGGTACAAATTATGACAGACCAAGTGGACCACAAATGTTTTTTGGGGTTTTTTTTTTTAATGCAGTGGTTCACAATAAACCAAATGGAAGCACTCCGTTTGGGATCAAAGCATGCTGAGCCACTGATAGTCTGAGTCAGCAGCTATTCACCCTACTAATCAACTGTACAGCCACTGGAAGAAAATGTCTCAGTAATAATGTTTCATTGCCTGGGTATGCATTAAGCTAAAGGAATGATCAAACTTCAAGGGCATTTACATGCTTCCTCTTCTGTGAATCCTCATTATTAAGATTGCATGCCAAAAGAAAGGTGATATGACTCAGGGATATGACGAATCAACAACAAGAGGACAAAAACTGACGCCTGATTTCCTCAAGAGGCTGCTAATGCCAAGTTAACATCAATAAGTGTTGGTATAATGGCTGGGATCCAAAGAGCCCAGTATGAAAATGGAAAGCATGTTTTTCTGCAGGGGTGGACATGGCCAGCTTTTTCTAAATGCATCTGCTTGTGGTTTATTGAATGTTGTCTCATGTGATTCTCTGATATTCCGAGGCAGGTTTTGGGATGCGAAAGACATTCCAATGGGACAGGCAAAGGTCTCCCAGTATGTATGAAAAGCAAACATAACCTTTTGGCCCCTGGTCTATGTAATTTAATAATATATGCACACATCTATGCATATATGCCTTGGGAAATATATCATTTGTATCTGTGGATCCATAGTGTATACAGATTTGCCTTGTGGCAGGTTTCAGCAGCATCTCTAGCTACAGAAACCTGTCATTTAACACAAATGGTGGGCAAACACCCCTCAGCTTGATTTGGAAATGGGTTCAGTTGTTTCCTCTACCCCAGTTAATGTTTCCTCCCCGCCCAGTTCCAAATTGTGAAACTCTGTTGTACTAAGACTCTTGACAAATTCCCAGCCTAGTGTACTAAAAACACCCCCCTTCTCTTGCTGCCTCTTCCATCAGACTACATGGCAGCAGCAGAGCAATGAGGTATATTATGGACCGATGTGTGGAAAACTGTTTCCTAGTCTAGCACCTGGAACACTGTTTTGGAAACTTCCCCAGTACCTTGCTCTTACTGCTGCACTACAATGATTGGGTATGGTTTAGTGGTAAACATAGCAGGGAAAGAGACTGTGCAGCAGGGAGAGGATGGCATGTGGCAGCAACAAGGTCTTGCTGGAGGAGCAAACCCAAATATGATCCAGGCCCAACTTTGGAAGGGGCTGAGCTTTGATATGGAAGGGGTAGTATTCTGAATTATCCCGGTTCTAATTCCCCCTCCACATCACGCTAAGATTACAGTGGTACCTCGGGTTACGAACACGATCTGTTGCGGGATGCAGTTCGTAACCTGAAATGGTCGTAACCCGAAGCACCATTTTGCACATGCGCAAAGCGCAATTTCCGCGATTTTCACTCTTTGCGCATGCACAGAACGCACGTGTGGCGAAAATACTTCTGATACTTCTGACTGTATCACAATAGCTCTTTACTGCTTTCAGCCAGGCTACTCTAGCATGTTTACCTTCTCGCTGTAGCGGTACCTATTTTTCTACTTGCACTTTGATGTGCTTTTGAACTGCTAGGTTGGCAGGAGCTGGGACTGAGCTTGACCATTAATTTTCATTTATTCAGCTTTGTGCTGTTGTACTTCAGTAAACCACAGAAGAATTAGAGGGAGATGTGTCACATTGAAGTGGCATTTCCCTATTAAAAACAACTCATCTTACATAAAGATAATGATTCCAAAGGAGGAGTCTTCTGATTTTGAACTTTTGAGATTAGGAATAACTCTTTTTCACTGCAATTGCTAGGAAGTCTTAATGGATAAGAAGGAACTTTTGTGCACTACTCAGAGTCAGGAATTCATTTCTTAACATGGAACATTTATAGGGTCAAACATCCATGAAACATGAAGCATTTCAGAAATATTACTGGTAGCTTTGTTGTCATTCATGGGCTGGCATTATGGTATATAAAAATATGAAAATGAAAAATATGTTACAGCTTCTGCTCTCTAATACTATTTCAGGGCATCCTAGTCTTCTAATACATGTTCCCTATCCCTAAATTAAGCCATTTATAGTGATACCTTGTAACCTTTTCTCCTCCCTTGATCATTGCTGCTTTTCTAAGTGCTCAACACACAGGTTATTGCACCATTCAGCTTAGGCCATAGGGTACTCTTGAGATGCGGTGAACATTAACACAATTAAAATGCACAGTTCAACCCAGGTGAACACATCAGAGGGATTGCAACACAATGCACATGGAAAATGTCATTTGAATGTTCATTTTTCCCATTTAGCTTTTAAAAGCCACACTACCCAGATCCCACCGTAGGAAAGACAGATTGGTCTTGTTACCTGCCTTAGGAAAGAATTGCTAGCTAGGATAACCTGACTTGAAGCCCTGGTTGTGTCCAAAATCTGAGATACTTGATGTTTCAAATTCAGACATCCTTCATTTAGACCAAAATAACAGACATTTATTGTGTACCTTGCAGTCAGTGACTATTTAACAGCGAGAGACTATCACAGCGTGGGTCCTCTTTTACTTTATGTGCTCAGTAATGAAAGTCCACTATTGATTTTTCTGTAGCTGCTTGTAACTATTATAGTTGATACATCAATAGAAAAGGAAAGCACAATGTTTCATAGGAGGCAGAAAATCAGAGAATACACCATGCCGGGACAGTAAATCATGCCATAATCTCTGGAATTGATAGATGGTTACTGCTAACTTGAAACCCATGGCTTTTTCTGAAAAGACTGGCCTATAATCGCCCAATATGTCCTAACAGACTGAGTGCCCGTAATAGTGCTAAAGGACACAACACAATGTTTCATTGGTTTTTTTAAAAAGTTTCTTTTAAAAAGGTTACCAAATGCTGGTCTGTTTTGTACTGGAAGGATTAATTTGCTCTTATTATATACCTTGCAGTCCAAAAAGAAAGAAAGAAAAATTTGGTAAGAAATTGGTAGGATTTCAAGACAGCTGAAAATAATTAATTAGCAGAAACCAATCAGCACTAATTTAATCTGTAGATTGTAATTCAGATTTGCATCAAAGCTGTTCTTCATATCTAGTGGTTCAATTCTGCCTATTTTATAGGTGCTGACTTCAATGCCAATTCCATTCATTCCAAAATTTGGTTCATATTCTCTCCATGCAGTACATCAGTGTTGTGTGCGGTGGTAGATGGCATGGTTGCAGCTTCACAGCTTACCTGACCCCTAGCTGGCTGACTCGCTGCAGCATACCAGGATGAAAAGGGTGAATGGCATGGTTGTCTCAAGTTTTGGTTTCAGGCAAAATTTTGTGGTAACTGAGGGGTGTGTCGCCAAGTCATTCTGAGCTTTCACTAATTGTCATGAGGCTCATTTGACATCTCTCAGTTGTTCTGCCCGAGCAAAAATATTGAAATTTGCCTTAAAGTTCACTTTCGGTAAAACTATGTGACAACGCTAGAACTGACTGTTAATGGGTTTTTTTTTTAAAAAACAACAACAAGAGAATAAGTAAGAAATGAAATATTGCAACTTTTGTTTAGATTATCATTTTATTTCTGTATTGCAGGGGTTTGGACTAGATGACCCTTGGGTCCCTTCTTACAGTTCTGTGATTCTGTTCATTGTGAAAACATCTTAGGCAGCAATTCTATACCCCCTTACTTGGGAGTTAGCCCTACTGAACCCAAAGGGACTATTCAAGTAGGCACACGAAGGATTGCTCCATTATTTAGCAACAGCTATTACTATGGCTCTGTGGTTTAGACAGAGGCTTGCTGATCAGAAGGTCAGCGGTTCGAATTCCTGCAAGCTCCCGTTGTTCGGTCCCTGCTCCTGCCAACCTAGCAGTTTGAAAGCATGTCAAAATGCAAGTAGATAAATAGGTACCTCTCCAGCAGGAAGATAGACGACGTTTCTGTGCGCTGCTCTAGCTTCGCCAGTAGCGGCTTAGTCATGCTGGCCACATGACCCGGAAGCTGTCTGGGGACAAACGCTGGCTCCCTTGGCCTATAAAGCAAGATGAGCGCCGCAACCCCAGAGTCGTCCGTGACTGGACTTAACGACCAGGGGTCCCTTTACCTTTACCTTTACATTACCATGTAAAACTAGAGTATCTGATTTCAAACTTTACTTAGAAAATGGTTAGTTGTTACTGTGGCCTTGGTCACACATAAGTAAGCCATAGTTTGTTGGGGTACCAAGGCCCTGCAATTCTTCTCAAAAAGTAGTTCACATGGTTCCCTCATGCTAAAAATCAAGACAGCAAGCTAAGATGATAATGTTTCAGGGAGTCTTTGAGCTAATTGACTGGGTGGCTGTTGTCTTATCACTTTAACTGTTTTTGGGGCTGCTTGCTGTGGTTTTCATATTTGTAGTTATATATTATTTATTGCTTACTGTGCTTATTTGGTTATTCTGTTTTTATCTTTTTTTATTTGCTTGCTTGCTTTATAGGGGTAGAAAGGTGCAACACAAATGTTTTAGATTACTAAGAGAACCAGATGTCAAATGCTGAGAGTTGCATTCAGTGCCTCATTTGAGACCAAGATTGTCTCCTTGCCAGAGAGCCTCAAGTGACAGGACACGGAATGGTAGATGTTCTAAATGAATGCAAAGTACTGGGAGCTGCTGATGAAAGTGATCAAACGTAAAGACTGTTTAAAATAAACGTGAGCATTTTCCAAATGTAATTCAGATATTCAGCTAATTTAAAATACCACTGAAGTGCGAAGGATCTCTTTAAATATTTCATCACAGAGCAGGCTGCATAGCTCCTTAGACGTTTGGGTTGCATTGCCTAATGTGAAAATATCTTACATTCTAAACTAAGGTAAGAGATGGCCATGGGGAAGAAAATCAGCTTCCATGAGCCCCTATGCTCACTTAACTCTGGATCCAACCCACAATTTCTTAAAATGAAATGTGCGACCCTCTTATGAGCTCCTGATCACCTTATGAAAGGTGCTTTTTAGGTTGCTTTGCTTTGGAAAGAAAGAACTGTAGGGAAAACATCTTCATCTGTCACCATGTGGCACTATATGTTTTTATCCAATGGCTTGATTCTAGGAGCCAGGGACTGGCAAATGACCACAGGTGCCACACACTAATAAATCCAGGTTACTTTTTAGGTTATTTCATGCCTAGTAAACACCTGAATTCAGGAACTGCTTCAGAGACAATATCCTAATTATAAACGTTTCTCTGATTAAAGCAACCAATTATGCACTTTTACTGAGGAAGTATCTAAATAATAAACTAGTGAGTTGTTTATATGAATTGGTCCTCCTCCCCCTCCTCCTCCTCCTCCTCCTCCTCCTCCTCCTCCTCCTCCTCCTCCTCCTCCTCCTCCTCCTCCTCCTCCTCCTCCTTCTTCTTCTTCTTCTTCTTCTTCTTCTTCTTCTTCTTCTTCTTCTTCTTCTTCTTCTTCTTCTTCTTCTTCGTGATTTTATTATCTTGATTTTAGTCAACCCACCCTGGTTTACAGTATTAAAAATGTGCATGTTTTGAATCTGTCAAATTTAGGAAAAACTGCTGAGTTCCAAAATGAGAGGAAGGATGAGGGGATTAAGTTAGAATGCAGCCAGCTGAGAATGACATTTGAATTTCTAGGTATGATCTGATGACAAGATAGGCCTAAGAAAATCCTTTGAGGGGAAAGTTCCCCAAGCAGAGGCCAGGTACAGTGCACAAGAGACCATTAGTTTGACATCCTGTTTCGCAGTCCAGGTAATTAGAATGGCCACAACTGAAACTGCATAGCATGCCAGTAGACCATGACATCCTTAATGGGCACAGAATAGCATTTTGTACCAATGTGTCTACCCCTTTGGTTCTGCACATTGGGCACATCTCAAAGGTATGGAACAGTTTGTGGCATGAACTTTCTTTAACTTTGAAACCTGTTGAAATGATGAAGGGGCCTGATCCTGGTAACCAGCTGTTATTGGTGCTGGCTCTGCCTGTCATTGGCTCTGATTTCACCTAATATTAGCTTCTCTGTTTTAATGATTCCTGACTGGTAAGCAAACTCCCTGTGCATAGAAAATCAGGACAGCTAGGAAAAGCATGATCTTGGTTGTTCCTCCTTGGTGTGATACATTTTTATTTACAATCTCACATGTAATGGGTACTGGTGGGTGGGGGTGATGGAAGAATCGGCCAGTACTACACTGGGCATTAAGGCACCTGGATATTTTTCTTTCTTTCCTTGCCTTCCATTCAGTGCCAGGAATGTTTTTTTTTCTTTTTTCGTTCCTTTTGTTTTAAGGAAGTACTGCTACCAGTGGTGTTTCCCCTCATGTTGGCCAACCATTGCCACTTCTACCCTTTCTGCCTGTCCAGAGTAAAGCCTGCGGGACTGGCTTTGTCACCAAGTTCCTCATGGTGAACTTGCTCACACAGCCAATCCCTACAGTACAGCCCTATGCTCAGGGCTTGCTAAGCCCTTTGCACAGTGTTTTCCAAATGCCCGACAGCTAGCTGGTTGCCTGAAGTTTGGGAAGCAATGCACAAAGGACCTTGCAGGCCATGAGAGCAGCCCAACCCATATGCCACGCCCAGGACTGGCAAAACCCCCTATATTGTGGTTCCCAAGTGTAGGACAACTCACTTGTCAACCATTTGATGTCAATTTGGTTGTGGAATTCAGTTCCACAGCTGATCCCGCCACCTCTCTACCTGCTCTCTACCTGATGTCACAATGTCTCACTATTATAATTTTGTAAGGCTGGTTCTGATGCTTTGGCTCTGCTTGGGCTGTGACTGTCTTGGTCTTACTTTTTAGCTCTTATGTGATAATTTTAACTCTCCATATGACTAGATGAATTTGAATGTGGTTGCTCTTAAGATTTTTTTTTAAAAAAATCTCTGCTGTGTTTTTAAAATGGTTGTTGTCGTTTAGTCGTGCCCGACTCTTCGTGACCCCATGTAAAATTTGTATTTTTGTCTTCTATAATATAGCCTTTTTTCTACATCACTCAGAGACCCATACTATGGATATAATATAATACAATAATTGTGTATTTTTCCAGACCTCACACATGGAGGGGCCCACATCAACACTGACAAACGATACATTCTAATTTAGAAAAATAGGTAATGTTAGAGACATATAAGTAATAATATTGAGACATATAATCAATAATTAAATGGCGACAGTACCTACCTAAACTGAATAGCACCAAAAATTTGAGACACACAAACTCTCGTAGATCAAACTGCAGAGATCGTAGTTTTGCTACAAGCTCCTGTGCATGGCTCATAAGATTGTTGAGTGTGACTCCTGCCTGAGATGCTATTACAGCGTAATCCACCTGTAAAAGAGTAATATTTACATTGAGTTATCTTAACCAGATACGTTAATACTGCTATTTCATACTTTTGCTGAATTAGTCCTGGGACTTATAACAGCTTTGGAAGGAAAGGTCATTTTCACTGGGCCCCCAGCATCAGGTTTTGCTGTTGTTTGTGGTTTTGTTTTTTGTTTTTGTTTTTTTTAAAAAACACCACACAGTGGTCTTGATCCTTACCTGGCTCTGCTATAGTAGCTTCACTACAGCAGGGGGGTGGGGTGGAGACACATGAAATGAAAGCATGCATTTAACATCACATGTAGCCTACGGTAACTTACTTTTCTGCTTGTTGGCTTAACACCATACTATGTTCCTCTAAGCTCCTCTGAGACAGAGTGGAACGCAAATATAACTTTTAAAGACACGTATGCTTTTCACACATAAAAAACCCTAAACATACCTCACTGCTAAATAGTGCTCTATTTATGTGCTCTATGCTGCTTTTATTCTTTATTACATTATTTTTAAGCATTTTTAATGTCAGTATGAGCCACTCTGGAATTTAGATAATGAAGAGTGGCACATAACTATTTTAAATAAGGCCTTACATTGTTTCCTGGACAGTAGCTAATGGGGAATATGTATCAGCTGATGCACAGCTTAACTATCGTGTCCTCTTCTGTTTCTTCAAACCTTTATACTCCTGTGGCCCTTGGACAGTAGTACCTCAGGTCTACACCTTGGGTTACAAACATTTCGGGTTACAGACTCCGCTAACCCAGAAGTAGTACCTCAGGTTAAGAACTTTACCTTAGGATGAGAACAGAAATTGCGCGGCAGCAGCGGGAGGCCCCATTAGCTAAAGTGGTACCTCAGGTTAAGAACGGTTTCAGGTTAAGTAAGAACAGACGTCCGGAACGAATTAAGTTTGTAACCAGAGGTACCACTATAGATAAAAGTTAATTTGATTTTCACAACTGCCATATCTGTTTTTCATTCGTTTGTTGTTTTTAGGCTACTGTTGAGCCTTCCTTAGAAAAGTAATTATTAACATTGATACACCACTTTTTGAGAGTTTGATGCTGCAGTCTAAACACACCATTGAATGTAGTGGAACTTTTAACAGTAAACATTGTGTGTTTGTTTAATTTAGCTAACAATAACAATAATCCTTGAGGAGTTTTCATAAAAACATCAAGGTAACAAATATAAATAAAAGTCACCAGTACAGTCGTACCTTGGTTTTCGAACCAGTTCGACTTCTGAAATTGTTCGAAAACCAAGGATTCAGCAGATACCCCACCACCTTGCTTCCAGAATGACTCATTAAGTATCTCTGGCACGGATATCACCTGCAGAAACTTCTGCCTACCCAGGGAAGGTGCACCAGTGGAGCTCCCCTACCAGTGGAAGCCAGAGGAACGAGACAGGGCTAGGTGGAGGGAAACCTCTGCCTCACCCAAACTCCATCTAGTCCAGTGGACTGGGAGTTTGGACAGTAGGCTGAACCACCTTTTTCAATAAATGAAGACATAAAACTGTGCCTGTAAATGACAATTTATGTAAATCATTTTACAGCCCCGCCCCAGGACGTTAGCTAGGCTATTGTTTTTTGAAAAGTGTAATTCCTGCTGAGACATCTAATTTTCAGCTGAATTTCCCCTCTGTGATGTATTGGGAGGGCATGTGGGAATCCCTTGGTGAGGTAACCAATTGCTGTTTCCACGCAAGAGAAAATATGATCTTCACTTCTTAATAATAAGTTAAGATGTTGGGATGAATGTCATGAATATCACTGCCTATACCACTGAGATGATAACATAATGGGAAACCCCAATAGGTAGATTCTTCCACCCTCTGCTACTGGAAGGCTCTTAGGCAACTAGCTGTTCTTTCAGATGCATTTAATATTTGCAGAACCAGCAAATTTGTCTGGGAGGCAAGTCTTCATCTGCCACTCACCCAGAGCCGACTGTATTAAATTTTTATATTTATTGACATTTCATTACCATAATTGACTGCACTTGGTTCCCTAGTAGAAGGCACAGGGATGCCTCCTAAGCAGGAGAATTGGTCCCTTGAGTCAGATTTGCAATTAAAAACAAGGCAGAATGGATTTTTTTTTTATTGTGTAAATATGATGAGTTGAATTTTCAGCTTTAACTAGAGAATACAGAGCACCGAGAAAACCTTTTTCACGAGTGAGCAAAATTATGAGTCAGTGGAAAGACGACCCCCAAAGGTGTCAATCAGTTTATATAAACTCAACTGTGCATGAAAAAGCCCCAGTTAATGTCTCTTCCAGGGGTGGGGATGGGGTGGGGAGGAAGTGTTAATATTAAAGTGAATATTGTCTTGTCTGCTTAGTCTATGGGATACTTATCTATGAAAAGGGTAGCCTTTTGAGCCAATATATTAAGAGTGTGAATGAAAATGATGTGGGGGGGGGATATGATGTACACTTGGATGATGAGCTTGCCATATGGGTGGATATTATCCAGATATTTAAGACCTATACACGACCATGTTCACTGAGCGACTCTTTTTAGAATGATGACTGTGTGATGTTCTGTAAGTAAGTACTTACAGAGTAAGTACAATGGTATTTTTCAGGACAGGACAATGGTATGTTTCAGATACTTGAAAGTGGTCTGATAGATGTATTGTTATGAATGGTGAGTACACTAATTTTGCTTTTGTTTTGGACAGTTTTTGCTGTGCTTCAAAAACTGGAAACAAAGAACCACTTGGCCAGATAGAATAGTATAACTGGTGGTGGAGTATCTTAATTGTAGCTCTAGCATATGACCTACAATTCTCTGAAAAATCAACTCTAGAAAGGATTGCTTCATGCAGCTAATATGCCTCAAACTGTGGTTTGTGCCTAGGAAATGTTCACTATCATTTAGAATTTCCAACCTGTGGTGGATTCTGCTGGGACTTTCCCATCATAGCTGCCAAGTCCGGATCGTAAAGATCCGGGATCGGCAGCGCGCACATGACCGGAAGTTGCGTGACGCAACTTCCGGTGGCGCTTCGCCCTTCTATGGGCACCAGAAAATGGCGGCGCCAGCGCCGGAAGTCGCTTCCGCGCATGACCGGAAACACGTAAAAGCGACTTCCGGCGCCGGCGCCGCCATTTTCTGATGCCCATAGAAGGGCAAAGCGCCACCGGAAGTCGCATCATGCAACTTCCGGTCATGTGCGGAAGCGGCTTCCGGCGCCGCCATTTTCTGGTGCCCATAGAAGGGCAAGCGGCACCAGAAAAATGGCCGGGTAATTAGGGTTGCTAACAATTGCATTCACCTCCACTCATAGCTGCCAAGTATCCCGATTTAAGGGACAATACCGGGATTTTTCGCTAAACGGGAGACCGCTGGGAAACGCTAAGAAAAAAGGGGTTTTCCCGGCGGATACGGGATACTTGGCAGCTATGTTTCCCATCCAACAGGAGAAATATACTCCAGTAGAAGTGAACATGTTCCATGCAGATAGGTGTCATTTGTGTAGGCGTCCTAGCTGGGTCAAAAAACAAATGTGCTGAATATTCTCCCATCCACTGAAGCTGAAAAATCTTTGGGTTCTGTTCTCGCATACATTCTTGCACACGTTTCCACTCCTTTCAAGAGATAGCACATTCTTTCTCAATTTCAGCTGTGAATTGATATAAGTTCCTAGCTGTTATAAAGTTTTTACCTGCCTGCGGGAAAGCAAGACTTAAATAGAAACCTTAAGGGTGCCCAAGATACAGAGGAAACCTGTACTTATGATGGTAATTGCTTATGATGGCAATTGTGCAATATTGGGAAAGGGTTCTTAAAGTCATTTTTTTAAAAAAAACAGTGTATGACCTATCCGTTGATTCTGTGGTTATCTTGTTCAAATTGACAGGCTGGAAACAGTGTAAAAATGGGGATCTGTTTATGAATCTTTTAGCTAAGAGTACAGTTGCAAAGCAGCGTAACTTCCTCCAGTGTCCCATCCGCTAAGAAATGATTTGATAAAGGTCTTAGAGGTAGTGGAAATTGGCAAGTTAACTGCAGTGGCTTATCTGAGCATTGGGAAAGGTAATAGTGACATGTTGTTAATACATTAGTCTCTCTTTATTAGAAGCTGGGATAAACGTTTTTGCAGAGTGGAGGTTGAAAGGCATTTGCTTTCAATTCTGTGAATGATTAAAGTTAATGATCCATGTAGTTAATTAGAACTTAGTCGTTGTTGTTGTTGCATGCATTAAGGTAAGGGCAACTTTCTTTAATTTTTCTATTTTTAATCTTAGTTTCTTCCTTGTGTGTTGCATTTTTGGAAGGTGGTAGCTGAAATTCTTCTCTCAGTGTTTGACTAGGATCTGATCTTGGCACTAGTGCAGTTTCACAAGTCAGAATGTTGCACTGGAAGCAAATGAGTAGTGCCTAATCATGTGTGCTATGATGAGTCTTAGGCAACCATTCTCTTCAAGCAGTATTTCCTGTTAAAATGATTATACTGTCAGTGAAACTAATTTAGCATCCCCCCAATACAAATGTACATAATAAATGATGATAACTTTATGATTACAAATCAGATTTTATCTGCAAAGATTGTAGATAACATTTATATAATGGAAATATAATATAAATATTTCTTCAGCAAGTACTGGAAAGCAGAGGACTTTCATACGTTAAGAGTGGGAATGGGTTCCTCCTAGATAGAGACAGCAGGCATCATGAATTAAAATTAATTAAAATTGTGATGACTTGTACAGTATACGATGCCTGCCATTTTAACATGATATGCCAATAATAGAAGATAAAGAATTAAGTTGCCAGCAGACATCTCCCTCAGGATGATGTTACAGAGGTTGCTAATTAGCACAGAGCATGGGAAATAAACAAGATGAACTTGAGCTCTTGGTACAGCAAACTAAATATGACATAATAGGCATCACTGAAACCTGGTGGGATGAGTCTCATGACTGGAATGTAGTAATAGAGGGATACAATCTATTTAAGAGAAATAGACCAAACAGGAAAGGAGGAGGAGTAGCTTTATATGTTAGGGATATGTATACCTGTGAAGAGATCCAGGATTTAAAACTTCAAAGCCAAATTGAGAGTATCTGGGTCAAAATTAAGGGAGAGAAAAACAACAGTGATCTCATTGTGGGAGTTTACTATAGATCCCCAAGCCAAACTGAGGACACAGATGATGCCTTCCTGGAACAGATGGCCAAGCATTCCAAAGGAAGTGAGATAGTAGTAATGGGGGATTTCAACTATCCTGATATTTGTTGGATGTCAAACTCAGCCAAGAGCATAAGGTCGAACAGATTCCTCACTGGCCTTGCAGACAACTTCATTGTCCAGAAAGTGGGAGAAGCAACAAGAGGATCAGCCATTTTAGATCTGGTCCTAACCAATAGTGATGACTTGGTTAGTGGGGTAGAAGTGGCAGGATCATTAGGTGGGAGTGACCATGCTCTTCTGGAGTTTATTATCCAGCGGAAAGGAGCAACCAAGCATACTAAGGTCCAAATTCTAGACTTTAAGAAAGCCGACTTCAGAAAACTTAGGGAAACGCTGGGTGAAATCCCATGGACAGTAATACTAAAAGGGAAGGGAGTTCATGATGGTTGGGAGTTTGTTAAAAGGGAGATATTAAAAGCACAACTTCAGGCAATACCAATGAGACGGAAACATGGAAGGTGCCTAAAGAAGCCAGGCTGGCTATCTAAAGAACTTTTGACTGAGTTAAGATTTAAAAGGGATATGTACAAAAAATGGAAAAGGGGGGAAATCTCCAGAGAGGAATTCAAACATATAGCCAGCACGTGTAGAGACAAAGTCAGAAAAGCTAAAGCACAGAATGAACTCAGGCTCGCCAGAGAGGTTAAAAGCAACAAAAAGGGCTTTTATGGGTATGTCCGTAGCAAAAGGAAAAACAAGGAAACAGTGGGGTCACTCAGAGGAGAAGATGGTGAAATGCAAACAGGGGACAGAGAAAGGGCAGAACTCCTCAATGCCTTCTTTGCCTCTGTCTTCTCCAAGAAAGAAAACAACGCCCGACCTGAAGAATATGGAGCAGATGATTCAGCAGGGGAAACACAGCCCAGAATAAGTAAGGAGGTAGTACAAGAATACTTGGCTAGTTTAGATGTATTCAAGTCTCCAGGGCCAGATGAACTACATCCAAGAGTATTAAAAGAACTGGCAGAGGTGATTTCAGAACCACTGGCAATAATCTTTGAAAATTCCTGGAGAACAGGCGAAGTTCCAGCAGACTGGAGGAGGGCAAATGTTGTCCCTATTTTCAAAAAGGGGAAAAGAGAGGACCCAAACAATTACCGCCCAGTCAGCCTGACATCAATACCAGGAAAGATTCTAGAGCAGATCATTAAGCAAACAGTCTGTGAGCACCTAGAAAGAAACTCTGTGATCACTAAAAGTCAGCATGGGTTCCTGAAAAATAAGTCATGTCAGACTAATCTGATCTCATTTTTTGACAGAATTACAAGCCTGGTAGATGAAGGGAACGCTGTGGATGTAGCCTATCTTGATTTCAGCAAGGCCTTTGACAAGGTGCCCCATGATATTCTTGTAAAGAAGCTGGTAAAATGTGGGCTAGACAATGCTACCATTCAGTGGATTTGTAGCTGGATTACTGACCGAACCCAAAGGGTGCTCATCAATGGCTCCTCCTCATCCTGGAGAGTAGTGACTAGTGGGGTGCCACAGGGTTCTGTCTTGGGCCCAGTCTTGTTCAACATCTTTATCAATGACTTGGATGATGGGCTTGAGGGAATCCTGAGCAAGTTTGCAGATGACACCAAGTTGGGAGGGGTGGCTAACACCCCAGAGGACAGGATCACACTTCAGAATGACCTTAACAGATTAGACAACTGGGCCAAAGCAAACAAGATGAATTTTAACAAGGAGAAATGTAAAGTACTACATTTGGGCAAAAAAAATGAAAGGCACAAATACAGGATGGGAGACACCTGGCTTGAGAGCAGTACATGTGAAAAGGATCTAGGAGTTTTGGTTGACCACAAACTTGACATGAGTCAGCAGTGTGATGCAGCAGCTAAAAAAGCCAATGCAATTCTGGGCTGCATCAATAGGAGTATAGCATCTAGATCAAGGGAAGTAATAGTACCACTGTATTCTGCTCTGGTCAGACCTCACCTGGAGTATTGTGTCCAGTTCTGGGCACCACAGTTCAAGAAGGATACTGATAAGCTGGAACGTGTCCAGAAGAGGGCAACCAAAATGGTCAAAGGCCTGGAAACGATGCCTTATGAGGAACGGCTTAGGGAGCTGGGTATGTTTAGCCTGGAGAAGAGAAGGTTAAGGGGTGATATGATAACCATGTTCAAATATATAAAAGGATGTCATATAAAGGAGGGAGAAAGGTTGTTTTCTGCTGCTCCAGAGAAGCGGACACGGAGCAACGGATTCAAACTACAAGAAAGAAGATTCCACCTAAACATTAGGAAGAACTTCCTGACAGTAAGAGCTGTTCGGCAGTGGAATTTGCTGCCAAGGAGTGTGGTGGAGTCTCCTTCTTTGGAGGTCTTTAAGCAGAAGCTTGACAGCCATCTGTCAGGAATGCTTTGATGGTGTTTCCTGCTTGGCAGGGGGTTGGACTGGATGGCCCTTGTGGTCTCTTCCAACTCTATGATTCTATGATTCTATGATTCTATGATTCTATGATTCTAGTTCTAATATGCAAATAGTAAAACTGATAATGCTTCAAAGTGCTATAAAATATCTTATGCATTTATGGGCCATTGGTGCATTACGAACAATGAAAAATGCCATTTCCTGTGCTGGTTTCTGCTTCTATACATATAGAGGGGAGATACCAAATAGCTAGAGTAGGGGGTGAGCATGTGGGATATGCTTTATTTTTTTTACTGGAACCCTGTGGTCTACCGGCTAGAGAGCCAAGTGCAAAAAAGGGCCGCAGATGAGTACCAGGGGGTGTCTTGAATCTGTGAGCAGTACCAGAAACAAGCTCCCAAGCCCTGTTCCCCCCAAGTCCTGTTCCCTCCCCCTCAAGTATTTTTTGTTTGTTAATAACCTTAAGGTTAGAGCAGTAGGACAGCAGAGCATTGGTCTAGTATTGTTCACAGTGACTGGCAGCAGCTCTTCAGGGGGCTTTCCCAGCCATACTTGGAGATGCCAGGAATTGAACCTGGAAAGCAGGTGCTCTAACACTGAGTTACAGCTCTGAGCTGCAGCCCTAAGCAAATAATAATAATAATAATAATTTATTTATACCCTGCCCATCTGGCTGGGTTTCCCCAGCCACTCTGGGGTGCTTCCAACAGAATATTAAAATACAATAATCTATTAAACATTAAAAGCTTCCCTAAACAGGACTGCCTTCAGATATCTTCTAAAAGTCTGGTATTTTTTCTCTTTGACATCTGGTGGGAGGGTGTTCCACAGGGCAGGTGCCACTACCGAGAAGGCCCTCTGCCTGGTTCCCTGTAACTTGGCTTCTCGCAGCGAGGGAACCGCCAGAAGGCCCTCGGCACTGGACCTCAGTGTAGATCTGCAAAGCAACCATAGGTCTACTAGTGGATCCTGATCCTCCACCTCCCCATTGTTTAGTAGACTCTTGTGCACTCCTGACCAGTCCTGTTAGCTAGGGATGATGGGAGTTGTACTCCCAAAACATCTGAAGGGCCGAGTTTGCCTATGTCTGCTCTTGTGTGTGTGCATTCCTAGCTGAATGCTGCAAAGCAAAGCTGGATGGCTTTAGCATGGAGCAAGTGAGACCCTATCCTATTACAACTGAATCAAGAAACTTAACACACTATGCGCACTTGGCACCAAGAAGATTTACAGCCCTACCCCAAAAAACTTGCTACACCAGCAACTAAGTGCTTTGGAAGGGGTATTCCGACTGCTGCATCAGTGCAATGTCATCAGCTGTCACTGCTTGAAGGTGAGAAGCTGAAAGAAGGGGAAATACTTAGGATCAGCTGGTTTCATTAGAAGTCAACTTCACACCAAGGATGATAAAAGTTGGTTTGTTAAACTAACCATTATTTGTTTTAAGCCAGGATTCCTGGCTTGACTATAATGGTGAGCTGAGAGATTCCTGTAAAAGCAAAACTAAACTGCCAAATTCTTCCTCCTAGTTATGGAAGAGGAGCGCTTGGGAAGGGGAGCATTTGAGTCTCATCCTTTGCTTCGGTTTGTTTAGGCTGTTCCATACTGTGCTAAACCATGGCTTCATGTTATGCGCAGTTGCAGCATTTATACTTTGGAACTCCCTGACCATTGACAAGCACCCTCACTATATTAAAATTTCAGCGGGCCTACCTAGACATATAGTTCAGTTATTTACATTTTTAAAAAAGTTTTACTGGGTTTCTTTTTCCTGTGTTTCATCCACAGTTATATTTTCATATTTGTAACAGCTCTGTGAATTTCAGTTGTGTTTTATTATGTACATCACCCAGAGAGTTTTGTGATTACATGGTTTATACAATCTTTCCAAATGAAAATAAATATATTTGTATTATGAATAGCCTTGGCAGGCTTGGCAGGGCAAGAAGGCAGGATATATATAATTACCGTAAAGGAGCTGACTGGAAATACCCTTATTTTTAAGCTGCCCAGGTGCAGACAGGGAAGTGGCTCTTGCACTTATCCTGCTATACAAGGAAGATGGGGGACCTTGGTGATTTCAAACACACACACACACACACACACACACACACACACACACACACACACACACACCCTGCTCAATGAATACATTAAATAAGGTACCAGAAAATACATCCTGAGATATCTTAAAGACTAACCAGTATTATTACATAAGCTTTCATGGACTACAAAAACTACGCTGAGCCTGTGCAGTTTCATAACTCTCTGCAAAACACAAAAAAGTTTCTGGCAACCTTAAGAAAAAGAAAAGACTCTGAGCATGTTTTGTGCAGTATTGAAAACTCAATTGTCATTATTTTAGCTCACCATATTCTGGGTTAGTCTCCAACTCTCAGCCTAACCTGTTCTACATGGCTACTGTGACGACATGGAAGGTGGCATAAAATGGCTGCAAAAAGTGGATTTGGTGCTTGTATCTGCTTGTATCATAGGCATCCTGTTTTGGTTCTTCTACCCAGAGGCCATATTTTTCAACCAGTCTTAATCTTTCTTGATTATAGCACATTTTACTGATGACCCAAGTCCTACTTGTCTTCAGTTGTACAGAGGATTGATTCCTAAGAGGAATTATCTTAGGGCTTAGTTGCTGGGGAAGGGGGAAGCTTTTGGAAAGCAGAGGAGTGTGTTTTAATTTAATTTAAAACTTTTACTATTTTGATTTTGAAGGTAAAATAGTAAGGGGTCAGTATTTTTCCTGACTGCCCAATTAAAAAATAAAATAAAGCATGCTCCTACTTAACCAATGTTCTGCCCTAACAGCAAAACCTATGAGATACAAATAGCATGATTTTTAAATGGTATAATGCCCCCCCTAATAATAATTTAATTGTGTTAAAATTATTGTTGATTTTATCTATCACTCTCTTTTATAAAATAAGAATGAATCATTGTTTTTCTCCCAAGAAGCGGGCATCATTTAATTTCGTGACTGCTGTCACCATCTGCAGTGATCATGGAGCCCAAGAAAGTAAAATCTCTCACTGCCTCCATTTCTTCCCCTTCTATTTGCCAGGAGGTGATGGGACCAGTGGCCATGATCTTAGGTTGTTGTTTTTTTGATGTTGAGCTTCAGACCATATTTTGTGCTCTCTTTCACCCTCATTAAGAGGTTCTTTCATTCCTCCTCACTTTCTGCCATCAAAGTTGTGTCATCTGCATACAGTGCTACCTCGACTTACGAAAGACTCGACAACCGAATTTTTCGACTTGACATCCGGAAAAAAAAAACCATGGCGGTTTTAGATAGGGATTTTTCGACTTACGAATTTTTAGATAGGGTTGCTTCGACTTACGAATTTTTGCGTTTTCAATGTATTCCTATGGGAAATCGTGTTTCCAATGGCGTTTTTCGACTTATGAAGGTGCTTTTGGAACGGATTAAATTCGTAAGTCGAGGCACCACTGTATCTGTATTGTAGGTGGTCTATATTTAAGATCTGTATGTTTTGCAGTGAGACTGACATCTTAAGCATGAATTCTCTGCTCTTTCTTCACAAGAAAGGCAAAGCTGCAGAGTAGCTGCAGAGCCAAAACTGGGAGTAAACTTGGTTAACACAGAGAGACTTACCTCTGAGTGGGCATGTAGACCATTGCATTGCAAGTTTATTACACAATGAATTCTTTATGACTGCCTGGACTTCCAACTACTTAACTGTGTAATAGCATTTGCAGAAAATAATCTGTAGGGAGTACTTCCATCTCAGACTAAACCATCATAGCATTTTTGTTTGCTTTCTTTTAACAAAGATAATAATTACAGCAAATAACAGTAGTATCTTCATATTCTGCAGCCTTGAAGAAATTTAACTTTCTTTTAAAGTGTGCAGAATAACTCTGGAAGCTGAAATATACATGGGGCACAATAACTGTTGCAATATTGTGCATCTGACAAAGAACAATTCATTCCTGTTTTTTAAATGATGCTTGAGTGAAAGAATGCACTTTGTTTGTTTTTAAAACAGTAATCATTGTAGCAGATGAGCAGCATTTTGTGCAAAGAATGAAAAGAGTGAGTAATGGATAACTTGGTCTGAAGGAACTGCTAATGGGTCTGATCATAATTCTTTATGTAAGAACTGGCATTTAACAACACAGTCCTATACATTTCTACTCATAAGTAAGCTCTATTGATTTCAGTGGCACTTTTCCCCTGGTAAGTGTGCGCAAGACCGCAGTATAAATTTGCTTCTTTCCTCTTCTGTTTACATTGCCTTTTGCAGTGGGTCTATTGAATCATGCGTTCAAGGAATAGTGTATATAGGATGCTCAAAAATAAAGATAAAATCTACATAGCTGTCAGAGTTACAATGACAAATGCAATCAGAAACTTACATGAAGTTGGGGGTTTAAATTGGTCTGAGAGGGGAGGGCCAGAAATGGAGTCAGTCCAAATTAGAAATTATTTTGATTTAGTCCGGGTGGAGGGGAATTCCAAAGACATTTTATGATCTGTAGTTAGTGAGCTTGAGCCTGTTATTGTCTAAATGTGATTAAATGCTCTGTTTTGTCTTTGCAACCCTTGCTCATTTATTTAAAGGCTATCCAGGTGGCTTGTGCAGTTCAGAAATTATCTGGCATGGAGCCTCATGGAGTAGTTCTTAGCTTTGGAAAATTTGTCCCAGGCTTGATCAATTTCCTAGGGCATATTGCCAGGCAGAGCTCATTGAAACCAATGGGACTAAACACCACTTAACTTTGACTGGATCATGCCCATGGTTAATGTAGCCATGATCAAATGGTTTATTCACCTGCCTTTCATATAATGTGCATGTCTTTCTGCCTGACGCACACAACACATGCAACTCTCCTTGTAGGCACAAAGGAATCACCCTACATGGTTTAAATTAGGGCTAAGTCTCTCTATGCAAATTTTGAATAGCAATTGAATAATGTAGTTTGCAGTCCAAACAAGCAACTGTTTCCTCATATGTATATAAATGGAGGCAGTTTAGGTTTCAGCTACTTAAATGCCAGTGGACCATCATTTGGTTTCACTTTGAATCAGAAATAAAACACACAAAATGCACTCTGCCTTCCCATGACACCATACATTCTTTTCCATTAGAGCTGAAAGACATTTTCAAAGAGTAACGTTTTCATTTAATTTGCCTTGTCGCTCTCATTTACTTTGCCAGGGCTCTTGGAAATTATAAATGAACCCGGCCACGACTTATGAGCAACTTCTCTCGCCACAATCGTCAAGAGTGATCTCAAGCTGCGCAAGATCATGGCAGTGCTCTTGTGCATGTTGTGTTTGTTTAACTGGACATTGTCTGTGCAGAACTCTCTGGAGGTCCGTGCCCTCTGTGGCTTCTAAGCTTGACTTTTAAAGCTGCTTCTGATTCTCCTAATCTGAGTGGAAGTAGCTTGCTGTGTGTGCCGAAGTTGCTATGCTAGCTTCCTAGCAGGTAGGTCACTGCTGCTTACCAGAAAGGCGCAAGGTGGCGGGGAGGTCAGTGAGGCGCAAAAGCAGTGGCAGGAGCACCTAATTGGCTGAGCCTGTGCACCAGCACTGCACCAACCTCCCCACTGCCTTACCTCTCGCCCACCCAGTAAGCAACAGCAACTGATCTGCCAGGCAATTCCCACCACACCTGGCAAGCTGCTTCTGAATCCAAGTAAGTAAATAAGTAGGTAGGTAAATTCAGTAAGTAGCTGAATTCATATTTTAGCACAGAATCTTTTTTAAATGTTTGCACACAGTGCACACTAGATGACAGTGTACTACAGTGCACTGTTCTCTCTGGCAGTCTAATCCTGAAGTGCTGAGAAAATGGGATTATTTGAAATACATCTACATGGTGCTAAACCATGGCTTGGTTTAATGTTACATCTGAACTTGAACTCATGGCTTGTATCACAGTGTTTGGCCTCACAAATGTTGCTCTTCATTGCTTTCTGAGTTCTTGTTTTTTCTTATTTTTTCTTTTCATGGGCTGATTCCTTTAATTCATACCATCTGCTTCTAGTTCCCACTATGCCAAGCCCCTCTACAAACCATACATTTAAAACACATGGCTTCCACAAGAGAATTTTGGGAACTGGAGTTTGTTCAGGGTGATGGGAATTGTAGCTGGGGGAAACTACAGTTCCCAGGATTCTTTGGGGGAAAGTCATGACTGTTAGTATGAATGTACTTTAAAGGTGTATGTTGACTCAAGATTTATCTGAAATAAATTCCCATTTTTTTAAAAAAAAAAACCCGATTGGCATTATCCTGCAGATATCACACTTCTTACATACCGTGCCTCACTCACAGAGGTAGATGAGTAAATGTTTATATAAGTTATATTTGTTTTTATTGTAACAAGTTTGGATCGGGAACAGAATTTACTTTTAAAATTTTATTTATTAAATTTATATGCCACCCTTTTTCATCCGAAGATCACAGTGTGGATGATCATTTTACTTCAGTTGTTTTGCAGCTAATACCGTGGTTAAATAGGAAAGGCTTTCAGTGTAAATACCAGGAATGTTTGTGACATAGTTAAGTTCCTACAGTTTGGAAAGAGGTTTAAAAATGAAACCAAAATATTCAGTTTGCAAACTCACTTGTTGCCCAGTGATTAGGAGGATGGAGCCTTCTTTCCCATGTACCACTTGGCGATAAATATGATCTAGAATTAAGAGTTCACTCCAGCAGTTCTGAAGCAGCTTCATTTGGTCATCAACCTGTAGACAAAGAAATATATATTTTTAATATATGATATTTCCTTGGTGGCTTATTGTTGCCATTTACTTTTCTGGTGACAGAATTCTTAGGTACTTAGGTACACTTAGGTACTCTTAAAACCATTGGTGAGGAACCTTTGGCCAAGGCTGACCCTCAGGATTTTCTCCAGGCAAAACTGTGGGAATTGTTTTTCCATAGGTTCATCACAAACCGCTGCTGTTAAAGCTTTCTGTCCCATGGGTGGAGTCATTCACATGCATCCTTACTACAGAATCATTGCCCTGGTGGAACTGAGCACCTGCTGTGCTGTGGGCTTTCAAATGTTACAGCACCACCATTGGATATTCATTGGTGGTTTCTTCAGAGGACCCTGAATAATTTAGTTTCTCAGAATGGTTGATGTAGAACAGGCATCCCCAAACTGTGGCCCTCCAGATGTTTTGGCCCACAATTCCCATGATCCCTAGCTAACAGGACCAGTGGTCAGGGATGATGGGAATTGTAGTCCAAAACATCTGGAGGGCCGAAGTCTGGGGATGCCTGATGTAGAACTTCTGATGGTGTACTGTTGTGATTCCTATTAGTGACACCAGCAACTGGAATACTCAGGGCTATTTTTGTGGAAGGGAGGGTGGCTCTGCTGTACCAGGTTGGGGGCCACAAAGGGGCCCAGACTCTGAAAAAAGGTAAGTGTCTAGTCCTTGTGAAAGGACGGTTATGAGGCAAAATATGCAGGCACCATTCAAAGCAATTGCCTGCTCCAGCCTTTCCCAGCTTTTAGCTAATGATGAAGTCAGAGCTGTAATTGATGAGCACTGAAAAGAAATTTAGAGTTGTATAAGGACCAGGGAAGATCTAGAAGTAGGTTTAAAATGACCCAGGTTTAAAAATGACCCAGGTTTAAAATGACCCTTCCCCCAGACAACAGGGAAATGATTTCTGGGCAGTTTCTGTGATGCATGCATGGATCCAGTTTTTTGGGGGGGGGGGGCAGGGTTTAAGTTCAGGTAACGCAGAACTGCCTAGTTCATTTTGAATTCCTCTCCCATTTTCATTTTGTTACCCACTTTCCAGAGAAAATAATTTAAAAAATCAGAATTTTAGTGTAACTGAGCAGCATTGTGTCCACCCAAAAACAAAAGGTAATAGCAAAGACAGGAATTTACCGGTATATTCCTTCTAATTTAGGTTTAATTTAATAATTTCAAAAAAAGGAAAAGGAAAAATATTAGTATGTAAACATTAAGAAATTACCCTGCAAATACAAATAAAATTAATCATTAGTACATTCAGATTGTGGTTGAGAAGCTGTGAGTTTCACCAAGCCCTGAAAAAGTAGCCCAGGTATATTAATATTGCTGGAGGACTGAGAGTAGTGTTAGAATCCTGCGGTGGTGTTGAGTTTTTTGTTTGCTTTGTAGGAGGAAATGCAGTCAGGGGTGGGCTGTTGGTTGTGACAATAACATGCTGGGAAGGGATGATTCATTGCTTTTCCACCTATGGGAAAATAGATTTCTTGAGAGGAGTGGTTGTTTCTTCTTGCATAAACACTTAAAAATGTTCAGCTCAAAAGCTCAATTCTTATGGCTTCTCTCTCACACACAAAATGTACATTGACCTGCACTGTTAACATTGTTGTAGTTACATTTTATAAATGAGTACAGAACAAATGGTCATAAAATACATTCTTTTTAACAATTAAATTTTGAATTTATCCAAGCATTCGCATCTGAACATTGGTTGCTGAATATCTTAAATCTGTTCTGACCACCACGTCTCCATCTGAAATACCATGCCTGTTCATGCACAAAATGTACTGGTAGAGATCAATAGATGAAAGACCTACAGTAACTGGTTAACAGCTGTTGCACTGGGGGACAGCAATGATTTTAACACCTGTATGACAGGCACACATTCAACAGGTTAAGCCTTTCTAAAATGAAAATATACTTATTTGTTTGTGACTATCAATTAGCAACTGATTTTATAGAAGTAGCATCAAATAATATAAACAAAATACCAGCAAACGACAGGCTGAAAAGAAAGTTCTTTGCTTGCCAGCAATATGTCATAAGAGAGAGGACAAGATGAACTTCCCTTGAGGAATGGGTTGTTTCCAGATGCTGAACAAACATCTCTTGCATACATGTTAAATGTAAACAAGTCGTGTCACTAAGTATTGACCTTAGAGCATGGATGGACACAACAAGACAAGAAGTTTTTGTACTCACATAGCTTAATTTGTCTTCCACCATAATATTTGTCTAATGGCAGCTAGAAAAAAGCAATGTAGAGTTCTGTTTCGTGAACTGTTTAATCACCTATTTCATTTAAATGCTAAATGCAAGGCTAAAGCGGATCACTTTTGAGGCTTGCTTTGTATTAATGAAAGTGGATTCTGAAAATACCCAAATCCACATGTTAAATTGTTCATATGAGCATGAGGAGGATAATTACCAGCAGCCAGCTTGCCCAACTGGAATTGAATAATGAAACTTAACTAAGTAAATAAATTGAATGAAAAAAATCAGCATAGAATTGTAAGGCATATTATTCCCCCTTAAATCATAGAATAATGGAAATTCAAAATGCAATACTAAAGCATACTCCTTGGTGGAGCAAATGCAGTCTAGAGGATTGATCAAGAATGATCTTTATAAGCAATAGTAACAAATATCACTATGGTATCTTAAAGGAGCTCACTGGAAGGACAGATCGTGAAGCTGAAGCTGAGGCTCCAATACTTTGGCCACCTCATGAGAAGAGAAGACTCCCTGGAAAAGACCCTGATGTTGGGAAAGATTGAGGGCACTAGGAGAAGGGGACGACAGAGGACGAGATGGTTAGACAGTGTTCTCGAAGCTACGAACATGAGTTTGACCAAACTGCGGGAGGCAGTGGAAGACAGGAGTGCCTGGCGTGCTATGGTCCATGGGGTCACGAAGAGTCGGACACAACTAAACAACAACATCTTAAAGGTGCCATTATTCCTGGCATGAGCTTTTGTGGGCCACTGAACTCAAGTATAGTTTTGCTTGATATCAGTGGCACCATAAAAGTGAATTGATTTTAAGATTAAAGCTTGCAATGACTTTGACTATAATTCAGCAGGCGCATTGTTTAAGATTTCAGTGGGTTGGGCTTTGGGAGGGGAAAGATTCACAGCAAACGTGCAAAGGCTTTGCTCTTGAGCATCCTTCACGATTAAAATGGGGAAAGGTGCATTTTGTGGAAGTTTATTGTTACCGTGTTTCCCCTTTTTTAAGACACCGTCTTATAACTTTTTTTCCTCAAAAAAACACAGGGCGGCTTATTTTTGGTGGGATGTCTTATTTTTTTATTATGGTTTTTATTACCTTACGGTCTCCTTGGCCAGGCCAGGCCGCTGGCTCAGGGCGCTGCTGGGCGCTGCACACGGCGCTGCTGGGCTCTGTCCTACCTGACAAGGCTGTTGTATGTATTAGAACAATACAATGTATGCAAAAATGTAGTTTGTTAAGGGTTGGCTGGGAACTGTAAATTTATGAGGAGTAAACTACTGTATAATGCCCAGAATTCTTTGAGGGAAAGCAAGTTCTTTGAATGTGCATGAGATCTGAGTTAATGCTGCATGCAGTCTACTTTTGCAGTGGGAAGACTTTCCTAGGAAATAAAGATCAGACAGAAATCTGTCTATTTTCTGCTGATGTAGCTTTTCTCTCATTTATTTCTATCACCTACCGGTAAAGCAGAGGATATGCTGTTGACAGGATGGGCGTATGGGGAAAAAAAGAGAGTGAAGAAGAAGAAGAAGAAAGGGGCAAGGGTGCTCCGAGCTGCTGAGCACTCGGTGCGCTCCAGCAGCTGGTTCAGGGTGGCGGGCCACTCCGCCTGGCGCTTCGCCTGGCGCTGCTGCGCGCTCGGCGATGCCGCACGCTCGGCGATGCCGCGCGCTCGGCGATGCAGCAGCGGCGGTTCTGGGCGGCAGGGAGGAAGGCTCCTCGGCCGGGCTCGGCAGAGGCCCAGCCGCTGGTTCTAGGGCTCCGCTTGGCGCTGCCGCGCGCTCCGAGTACTCAGCGCTGCCGCAGCCGCCGGTTCCGGGCGGCGGGGTGGAAGGCTCCTCGGGGCTCAGGGGCTCCGCTTGGCGCTGCCGCGCGCTCGGCACTGCAGCAGCCGCCAGTTCCGGGCGGCGGGGTGGAAGGCTCCTCGGCCAGGCTCGGCAGAGGCCTGGCCACAGGCTCAGGGGCTCCGCTCGGCGCTGCCGCGCGCTCGGCGCTGCAGCAGCCGCCGGTTCCAGGCGGCGGGGTGGAAGGCTCCTCGGCCGGGCTCAGCAGAGGCCCGGCCGCTGGTTTGGGGGCTCCGCTCAGTGCTGCCGCGTGCTCCGAACGCTTGGCGATGCCGCGTGCTTGGCGCTGCAGCAGCCGCCGGTTCCGGGCAGTGGGGTGGAAGGCTCCTCGGCCGGGCTCAGCAGAGGCCTGGCCGCTGTTTCAGGGGCTCCGCTCGGCACTGCCGCGCACTCCAAGTGCTCGGCGATGTTGCGTGCTCGGCGCTGCAGTAGCAGCCGGTTCCGGGCGGCGGGGTGTAAGGCTCCTCGGACAGGCTCGGCAGTGGACCAGCCGCTGGCTTGGGTGCTCCGCACGCTTGCTGCTGCAGCAGCCGCCAGTTCCAGGCCCTGAGCTGGCAGGCACGGAGGTACGTCTTATTTTCGGGGTATGTCTTACATTTTACAAATGTTTAAAATTGCTGCCCTGGCTTACTTTATGACTACGTCTTAAAAAAGGGGAAACACGGTAGTACACTTTACAACTCACAACAACCAGAAATATAAGTGTTCTGGACAAATAATCCAGTCTGTGTTTTCAAACAAAATGGTCGATCGAAATGGTGCCTGTGTCATTTGGAAGATTTGCTTGTGATGTGACAGTTTTAAAAATGTCAGCAAATGCCAAATTCAGGGGTGCACTTGCTACCTCAGGCAGAATACTGTATTTTTAAAAGGTTTATAAAGTTCATTGGGAGGGGGGCTAACAATGTAGCCCCACTTGGATACTCTTTGCATCCAGAAAAGTGTGGCTATTTAATCTTAGGCTGCAAACTGAACCCAACCTACACCAAGGTATGGGAGCTTGTACAGTCAAACCTTGGTTCTTGAACTTATCGGTTAGAAAACCAAGGCGTGGCTTCTGATTGGGTGCAAGAGCTTCCTGCACTTAAGCGGAAGCCACATTGGATGTTTGGCTTCCGAAAAACGATTGCAAACTGGAACACTTATTTCCGGGTTTGCGGCGTTCGGGAGTCGATTTGTTCGGCAACGAAGCTGTTCAGAAACCAAGGTTTGACTGTATTGAGGAGAGGTGTCCTTTCACACACTTCAGCTGGCTGAGCCCATCTCCTGCTGAACATGTGGACAGAAGGTGGTGGTTGGTGTGGCAGACACAAAGCACTCTCCCATGAGTTACAACCACAGTTCAAGGACAAATTTCAGCCGGCTAAAATCATAAGGGTCAGTGGGGGCTATGGCCAGGTGTGTGGTGTAGGATGAGTGCTTGAAGGGCCATTTTTCTCCCTTGGTCCCCCGCACCTGTTCTGAATGTTTCCACAAAGGGGGAGAGGTAAATGCACGGCTACCATTTTTGTTGGCAGCAGACTCTTTATTGTCACCAGGGGTTCCCAAATTGTGGTCCGTGGTCCACAAGCTTCATTCAGATGCTACACAGCATGTCTATAGATTTGGAGTTGAAGACATCTATCACATTAAATAATCCTATTGGTTTTAATTGTATTTGTCTTCTTTTATTTTTTCTATGGAATTCAATAAAACCAAATATAATACAGAAGCAAGAAGCAAGACAGATACAATTAAAAATCACAAAGCACCTAGCACGGCACATTGCAATTGCTACAGCTGGCAGAAAAATCATTACAATGTCCACCAGGACCCTCAGCAATTTTCAAATAGTCCATGGGGGAAAGAGCTTGGGAAACACTGATCTAGTCTGACCCCGCTTGTGAGCCAAGAGAACCTCACATTAATTAAGTTTTGGGAACCTATCCAACTTTCTCTTCTCAAGAACAGATTGACCCTTCGGCCTGGAAGCACCGTGTAGCCAGCCTGTCAAGTAACCCAGCAGGATCCAGCATGGGTTTTGGCAGGATCCAGCGTGGTGCACAAAGCAGACAATTTATTATGAACACCCTCTAATATTACTTACAAGCTGTGCAGCCTTTGACAATATTGCTGGATGAAAGAAAGAGGAGGGGTACATAGCAGAGGGATATATTACTAAGTCAAAGTGAAGCTTGTGTTATCACAGGAGCAACCTTGCTCAGTCCCCATGCTGCATGTAACCACAATAATTCATTCTTACTTAGATCACAGAACAAGGCTGAGCCTATATTAAAAAAGAGCTCCTTTTCACTCTGCCCAGAGTTGTATTTATCTCCCATGCCATTTCTAACAAAGTCCCCTGTTATCTGGAAGAGAAGATTGCAGTCGTGCTTTGTTGAAAAAGTAGGAGTTACAGGTCCACACTGCACCTTTCTCAATTCCCACAAATGTGTCAGATTGCTTTCAGTTATAGTATTGTGTTTGTTCTTCAGCACAGTTTTATTAGAAGCTTTAAAGACAAATTGTAACTGTATTTAAGACTGATGGATATTGGTTTGAAACATGTAGAGTTGTCCCATCTACATTCCAAAGATTATCTAGAAACAAAGAGTTGGCGCCAATGCTAGTCCTACTCAAAGTACACCCTTTAAAATTAATGGACACGGCTAACATTGGTCCATCAATAAATTTCAATACGGTCTACTCTGAGTAGAACGTGGATGTCTAAAACTAAAATAAAAATATTCTTCCATATCCTGCTAATCTGTACTACCAGGTTAATGAGTGCAAAGCATTGGGCTGTAACCTATTAGGTTATAAAGACTGTATAATTAAGTGAATGCACACAAGGAGAAAAGTGAGGTTTTTCTCCAGCCACAGTCCTGCTCTTGACACCAGTGGGTGCCCCATATTGTCTTCCATACCTGGCTTTTTATAGTGTATAATGAACAAGGTTTGAAAAGCCCTAGTACATGTCGAGAACTTTTCCCTTAACTCTTTCGATACCCCATCATTGTTTATTCCTGCGATTTCTAGCTTACACTGCTTTGATACATGCTCCCAGGGTGGGTCACAACATAGAAGATATACTGCAAATCTAAATCACAAACAAATTACAGTCATACCTCGGGTTGAGTAAGCTGCGGGTTGCGTACTTGGCGGACCTGGAAGTGTTTACTTCCAGGTTCCACCGCGCGTGCATGCACAGAAGCGTTTTGCGCACTTCGTGCATGCGCAGAAGCGCTTTATCAGCGCTCCGCGCATGTGCTAAAACACCACTCGGGTTGAGTACTTTTCGGGGTGCGAATGGCACCCCAGAATGGATTGGGTACTCAACCCGAGGTACCACTATACAGTCTAGAAGTTAAAAGAGCAAACCAAATTTTGAAACAATCTGTCAATGTACAGCTGACCTCATTACATCAACCCCCTTTGAATGTCTGAGCAAAGAGGTGTATCTTTAGCTGACTTCAAAAGTTAAACTATGCACCATAACTACTATTCTTATTAGACTTTATAAGTCTTTTTTGGTGAAGAGGGGAAAAACTAAATTGAAACATTGGAGAGACCCAAACTGTATCAGCAGCACAATCAAGTTCAAAAATGTGTTAGTCAATATGTAGGGAAGGAATCTTGACATTCTCCAGTTGGAGGATGCTGTGCAATGTTGCTAACAGATGTTTTTGGGCATGGTGTTCCAGGGTCACCACAGGGAAAGCCCTAGTTTGTATTAGGCTTAATTTAACTTTGCAACTCAATCAAATTTTCAGAATATTGCATCCCATTGTATGAATTGTATTGGGTCTGACCATATTCACAGTTAACAACAAATGTGTTTTAAAGATGCAGCACCTGGATACAGAAATGCGTTCAGCAAACATCTGTCTCAACCACAGGCGGCAACTCTGGAAGCCAAAAATTCACTTTGCATTGTGGAGTAGGTGCGGGGAGGGGGATTTTTGAAGGTTCTGAGAGTCATCAGCATGCTATCAAAGCTTATCTTCCCCTCCCAAGCTGGTATCACCTCATTAGCAAGCCAATGCTGTGCAAACAGTGTGAAACAGCAAAGTCAGAATAAACAATCACTGCTCAGCTCCTGCTGTTGTATACAAGGCTCATAAATGTAGCAAAACAGAATTGTAGTTCACAAAACCTTTACCTCAGCTGGGCCTAACTACAAATGATGCTTGCAACCATGTAGCTTTCTTCTTCTTCTTTTAATTACCGGGGGGGGGGGGTGATTACTGAGAATGTAGAGCATGGGAAGACAAGGCTTAACCCTTCTACTCACCATGATCTCAATGAAAATTTTCCTTCACCTTTGCAGTTAGCCCTAGTTAAAAAGTTTGCATGGGCACTGCTGTGGTGTTGGCGTGGAGGTCCTATGTCCAGTGTTTGGAAGATCTACATCAGGGATGGCTAATCTGTGGCCCTCCAGATATTGCACTCCAACTCCCATCAGCCTCTGCCTTCATGGCCAGTGGGGAGGAATGATGGGAGTTGTAGTTCAACATCAGCTATAGGGTCACAGGTTCGCCATATGTAGGAAAGGGCACTATAAATCTAATGTAGCTGCTTCACGGAACAGCTACCATATATTGAATCTATGCCATATCGCATTCAATATTAGTAAAGAGTCCTCTCCAACTCAGCAACCAATTCTACTGATTTGGGTAGAAGAAGAAAATACGATATATTAAATGCAGAAAAGTCCTAGGTAGATTGGTGTGGAGAGGACTATGCTGAAGTCTGTTGTGTTAAAAGCCCATTGCAAATTAGCTTTCCAACTTGCAGACTACTAATTGTTAACTAAGGAGTTTTCTTATGCAATGTGGGAGAAGAGTGTCATCATTTGTATTTCCCTGATGCACCTAAGTCTACTTTGTGCTCATTGCTCCTCAAAAGGCAGCCATTGCTCACGCCCTCTCTAAAGAACAGCACATCTGCAGCAGCTTCTCTTCCCAGCTCTGTCTTTGTATATATGCACTTCCGCTGGCTTTGCAAAATACTGTAGAGGCAACAGAAAGCCTTGATAGAAGGAATGTATAAGAGAGAAGCAGGTAACAGCCAGTGAAAGGAAGTACAAGAAGCACTGAAGGCTTGGTATTGGATATGGTACATTGACAAATGAAGGAACATTGGCAGAAGACCATCAGATGCACTGTGGTGTCGGTTTACTCATTGTTTGAAAACCTACATGTCCAAGCTACACAGACTCAGGCTTTTTGGAATGTGTTCCCAGAGAATTCTGCTTGGATTTGGCAAGGACTGCAGTAATACACAGTGTCAAGTCTCAGTTGACACCAAAACCCAAAAGCATGTTATCAATTGTAGTTAGAACTAAGTCTATCTCAGAAATGTTATCTCAGAAATGTTAGTTACTCACCTGAAAAATTAAAAACAATGAAAAACCTTTGTAGTGGTGTTATCAATGAGGGAGGGGAGACCAATACAAAAGTCATTTTTTAGCAGCAATAGCAAACAACAATGGCAACGACACTGATAAAAAAAAGTCACTCAGAGCATATTGAAATATTCAACAAGCACAGTTCTATTTTTCCTGTTTATTTTTGATGATCTAATTTTGAGAATGGAACATTGTGCAGTTATAACTGCACTTTACGTTATTATCAAGTACTACAGAATTTTGGTGCATACCAGATGTTTATATGAGACTTGGATTCAATGGAGCAGTCATGGAAGTGGAAAGCACTTCTGCCATGCCCTGTGGTTCTAGTTTTTTGCTGCATCATTTGTGATCCTGTATTGCATGAAACCCTCAGCCTGTCACTCTGGTGCCATTAAAATACACGCGTATTTCAGTGTTCCATCAGGTGGGGCAGAGTACTCACTGCGAACTTTCCTTGGGTGCATTGCAGTGGCAGAACCATGTTAACAGTGCTAATAATAATAATAATAAATTTATTATTTATACCCCACCCATTGTGCTATATCATGCTACAGTGCACTAGCGCTGCCTGTAGAAAGGAATCATGTGGTTCAAGTTACTCAGGCCAGCACTGCCCCTGCCTTGGAGTCTATCAACCATGTCAATTGGCTGACCCACAATTCTCCTTCCTGAATTCTTTAGCACAATGATGACAGGACAAGTAGAAGGGACTTGGATCAAGGCCCATTGGTCGGAGCGAGTCCCAGGAGCAAGACTCAAGGCTAATGACTAACTTATACTTTCAAGCATGTCTTCTTCGCCAGTGTTCTTCAACCTTGGGTCCCCAGATGTTGTAGTAAGTGGGTCAAGGAGATACATATGGGAACCAGGATCCCAGTGGGCAGGCAGGGATGAACATCCAGACCATAGTGGCCAGCATGGACCCCTAAAGCAACAATCCTACTATAGCCAGCCTGTGTATCCCCAGAGGCTTGCTGAATAACCCCAGAAATCTTGCAGATACTGTAGTTAACAAGCAGTTTATGAGACTGAGGCATTGGTAAACCGGTGGCTCTCCATATGTTGTAGGACTGCAACTAGCCATTGGGCATGCTGGCTAGGGCTGATGTAAGTTGGAGTTCAACAACATGGGGGGGGGCACAGGTTCCCCATTCCTCCTCTAGCATAAGGTTACCAGACATCCCCGTTTCCCAGGGACAGACCCTGGATTTACAAATCAGTCCCCATACAAAATCTATTGAAGTTGAAAAGTGTCCCCGGATTCATTGAAAAAAATCTGGTAACCTTATTCTAGAAAAAACACCATTGTCCGACCTAAGGGCTTGATTTGGACACTCATATGATCAATGGTGTGCAGCCACACCAACCCACCCATTAGCACACATAACTAAGGTCCAGATACATGCATGCCAAACAACTGCAAGATGTCACTAGTCCAACCTCTCCTTACAAAAAGCTTAGGTAACCTGCAGAGTAGAGCCAACTTCCCCCAAGACAGCTTATTCTCCTCCTACCACTGCCTCCTTCCAGTATGCTAATATTCAACAGGGTTTCTGAACTCCTGAAGAGTAGACAAATACAAGTTCTCAGCATTTCACACAAACCCACAGATGACTTCTAAGTGGGAAAGAAAATAAGGTCATCACTAGATATTTGCATTATTCAAAGCATCAAACAGAGTACCTGGCACTTAAAAATGGGCTTTTATGGGACTTGGGGTGGTGTTTTTTTTGTGTTTTTTTGCTTTGCATGCTAGATCACATGTAAGTTATTCATGTTTGACACTCAGCATCATTTCTGATGAATTATAAATGTAATTTCCAGGGTTTTTCCTTTTTTGTTTTTAGAAAGGCAGGTTTTTAAGATTTCTGCTGAAAATTATACTGGTAACGCAGGAGCTATTCTTTATCAAAGTGATTACAAGTGTTGTTCTGTAGAAATGCTCTGCAAGCATTCTCCTGAGAGCTACATCCTGAAAGCTCTTTCTCAGTCATGTTACTCTTTCCTAGCTCAGTAATTCCACTTACGTCAATAATGGAACCCCAAATGTTTATGTGAAATTATGAAATAATTTCAGATGAATTAGAGCTGAGTTACATAAACAAAAGAGTTATGGGATGTGTAGCTCTTGTTCAATTTTCATCATTAAAAATGCTTGAATGTTTTCCATGCAATAACAAAACAAAATGAAATGAAATGAAAATTATGCATTAAAAAAGGAGCATGTTACAGGTAAGAGCTCTAGCCTCACCTTTTCCTGATTTCCTAGTTATCTGTGTACAGGGAGATCACTGTAGTCACATAGTGCCTGAAGGAAATGTAGCAATGGTCAAACCTCACCTGGAACACCTGTGTCCAGTTCTGGGGACCGCATTTTAATATATGCACAAACTGGGATGTCTCCAGAGAAGGACAGCAAAAATGGTGAGAGGCCTGGAGACCAGGTTGAAGGAGTTTGGGGTTTTTTAGCCTGGAGAACAGATCACTTAAGAGGTGATATAAAGCTACCTTCAAATATTTCAAATATTTGAATTCAAATATTCATGTAGATGATGGAACAAATTGATTTTCTGTCATTCCAGAGGGTAGGACCGAAAGCAATGGGATCAAGACTAAACTTTAAGGAAAACCTCATGGTGGCCAGAGTAGTACAGACTGCCGAAGAAAGTGGTTGGAGATTTAAAAACAGACTTTTTAAAAAGATTGACTTTTAAACAGAGGCTGGATGGTCAATTATTAGGAATTGTGTAAAAGTGGATTTCCTGCATTGGTAATGACCTTTGAAATTCCTTCCAATACTGTACTATGATTCTAAGTTAACTGATTCAGCGGTTGTGTCATTTAGCCCTCAATTCCATATAATATGTTGTGGATTCTGGCTGTAAAATGAACTGAAACTGTCTGAGACTGTCAGGATTTAGGCTGATTTGGCCCTATATAGTGATGAAACAAACTTCTGCTGAAGTTGATTCTAATCTATGAAATTTGGTGCCATAATGAATTTGTAAATCTAAGGTATTCGTCACTGGACATTTTTTATTTTTAAAATTGAAATCTAATTACAGAAGCAGACTTTTCTTAGTGCACCAATAAAATAAAATAAAAATCGCACTGTCATTTACTACAAGTCACCTTCACTTTTCCCTGTCATGTGCAAACAACAAAATATCATGTTTAACAATGCACTTTTTGTTTATTTCAGTATAGCATGAAATCAGAATTGAGTCTAGTGAGGTTTATTTACAATCCTGGGAGTTCTAGGGTCTCTGCACAATCTACACTGACATATGCCTGAGAAGAGGCTAGGGGTGAGGGAGCAAGAGAATTTTAAAATACCAGTGATGAATTTATTCTGAATATATTGTTTCAATGATTGCACTATAGACATCAATAGACTATGAATGTGTTTGACTGAATTCTCTGTTGACACCCACAGGTCACTAGTGTTTTCTCTTTACAAATATTATTCAGTGGTCTCTTGCTTGGCAATTTATCAAATGCAATCATTTCACTGTTCCGCACTGCTATTTTTCAAGCTGGAGTTGGTTTCAATAAATAATTAGGTAAAGTTTCCCTTATGTTCTCACTGTAAATTTCACAAAAACAGAGAATGTGGATTGCCAGAGTGTAGATTTTTTTGGTGTGTGGTACCCAGCCTGAATATGTAGAAACGTTTAGAAGAAAATGCATGTGTTGCTCTCCTAACATTACTTGTTTAAAAAACATATCATGTTTAAATCTGAAGACACAAGGGTGGTTTTTCAAAACAATAAGAGGAGCAGCCCTAAGTGGCAGTTTAGAGTGTTATTCACAATGTAGAAAACAACTTTTTGTTGGTGTTTAATAAAATATTTACAATATGTGGATTTCCATAAATACACTACAGTTTGAACTGTGCTGTTTATTTCCTTAATTATAATCAATACATTATATATGAAGCATTATGTCTGGAACATTTATGAATGAGTGTGCATGTGAACAGTTTAATTTTTGATCAGCCGATCGTCGCACATTTTGCAGCTGGGAATGCAGCTCAAAAAAAAAATGTGTGTTATCATTTTTAACCTAGCTTCTCAGTTGCACAATTCCTTGCCAGGCCCCTTGATTCACATCTTGTGGAAATTAGGTATTTTCCATTATGGCTGTGAAGACTGAGGCAAATCAGATACTCAAGTATAGCACCTCAAGTCATTGTGTGTGTGTGTGTGTGTGTGCGCGCGCGCGCATGCGCACACAAATACACACACTTTAAAACAAAAGCAAAGGGACAAATAACTTATGGCAGACTATAGAGCTTGGATGCAAATGTGCTCTGTTCCTGACTAGCAGAAGAGTACTGCTGAGAGGTATAGCTCAGTTGGTAGAGCATGAGACTCTTAATCTCAGGGTTGTAGGCTTGGGCGAAAAATCCACGCATTGCAGGGGGTTGGACTAAATGGTCCTTATGGTCCCTTCCAACTCTTCTATGATTCTAAAAGTGACCCCTGATCCAGAAATGTTCTTCCATTTACAAAAGCTCTTTCTGCAAGACTTCGTACAAGCTCTTTGTCAATACTGTGTTACAGACCACTGGTGTTTAAATGTTCTATGATTCACCATATTTCTCAGATACACACACTCGTACGTTATGCCATTGCTAGAAATCTTCCAGTAGCTTGTGCAACAGTTCATGGATACATAGTAATAGATTTACTCTTTCCACTCATAGTTCTGTGGTTCAGCCCTGTGTTGTGTTTCAGTTTAAAAGGTAGTAAGGTGCTCATGATATAGGAAATAGGAAGGATGTGTTTAACAAGGCTAGCCGCCTTTTACCCAATTAACTAGGGAAATAATTTATTATACACAAATAACTGTCCATACTATATTAACTGCATTGCAATTAATTACATATTGCATTGCGTTACCATAGGTGCTTTATTGAAATAATATTTTCCTTCTGTGTTTGCTTTTTGCAAGGTTTCAGAGGGTTTTCCTAGTTGTTGTTGTTGTGCTAATTTTGGGGTCAAAATCCTGTGGTCAAGAACGCATTAGACACTTCAGGTCAATTTTTATTCTTTTGTACACCTTCCTGGAAATTTAGGTCGAAGGACAGGTAAGAAATATTAAATTAAATAAAATGAATATAGTATCTCAAGCTTGGTCTACACAACACATGCAGCAAAATAAGGAGATAGAATATCAAGGTGGATGAGTGGCATCTTCCTATTTAGGCTACAAGTGAGGAATGCTAATTGTGAGCGTTTTCTTAAAAACAAACCTGCAAGCAAGCAAAATGCACAGACACACACTCTCTCCCTGCTATGCTGGGGAACATTTAAAAATTTGAGGGGCTACAGTCCATTTGATCACCTCAGGCCTCTACCACCTTATTCCATTCCATGCGTAGTCTGGTTTCAATAATCCTGACAACTACCATGTAAAATAAGTCAATACTGTAGTATGTTCACTGTATTACAAATCAGTAACTTAAAGGGGGGGGTGAATGGTTACCTTTTAATAACTTAGAAGGGGTTCGCAGCAGAGGCAAGATTTGAACTTCCTGCTTCAGTGGTTCACAGTTCAATTCTCTTGACCACTCCACTCCATTAGCCTCACTTTACAAGAAATGGGAAGCATACACCATTCAAAGAGAAACATTTCCAAAATGTTTTTGTTGTTTTGTTTTGTTTTGCTGGGAGTAAGGGGCAAATAGCCTATACATTGCTAGTATTTACCCTCAAATGATTTGAAATCAGTATCTCCACTGATTGTGCTATGTGCCATAAGTGTCAAGTTCACAAAGGGGGGGGGGAGTCGTCCCAGGCCACTTATGCATCTCCCCCAAAGAAAAACTGTGTTACCAAGAGACAGACACACACACACACAGAGAGAGAGAGAGAGAGAGAGAGAGAGAGAGAGAGAGAGAGAGAGAGAGAGAGAAAGAAAGAAAGAAAGAAAGAAAGAAAGAAAGAAAGAAAGAAAGAAAGAAAAGGAAAGCAGATATCTGTTTGCATAAACATTGCATATGGTAATGTCTATGGCCATTCATTGGCCTGCATGCCACATGCATGGGCGCTGTGAGCCAGTCAACAGCGGCACACCTTTACACTACTAACTTTAGCACTGCTGCCTCTAGCACTCCTGCTTCTCAGTTGCCATTCAGCAGTGGTGACCATCTCTGCACCACCGCATCAGCCACCACTGAACTTGGCTCTGTTTCTTGCTGCTTCTGGGAAAACATATATACAGGCCAATTCCGCTGTTGCATTTGACTGACAGCCCACTTCTGGAGTTCACTTCTTAGCTGAGGCTAAGAAGAAGAAAAAGCTGGCCTCCTTGAGGATTAACCCCTCCCCACCCACAGCATACATTAAATGCTGTCAATGAATTCAATCAGAACTTGCTATTCCAGGAACTCGGTACTCCAGAGGCCTCTGCACAGATGCAAAATGGTACAGCTTGCACTCCTCCAGGATTTGCCCTGTCACTACCAAACAATTATTGGGCCAGTGATCCCGCAGCAGCAGATGCCAGGCATTTCCCTACTATAAAATTCCATATTGGGGGGGGGGGGAGGAAGCAATGTACATTGCCTGTTAGAACTGTGACCTCCAGCATCAAAAACCTTGCATAGGTTTCTAGCTCTCTTGTTTGCGGAAATACAGCACATAGGAGAATATGGCTTCAAAACTGTCATTGCATAGGAAAGACCTACTCATGCTCTTATAACGTCTGAATTGGATTACTTCAGTGCATTGAATGTGGGGCTGCCCTAGAAGCTTCAGTTGTGTACAATGCTGCTTCCAGAATGTTAATTAGCTGGAAAATATAATAATAATAATAATAATAATAATAATAATAATAATAATAATAATAATTTTTAATTTATTTGTACCCCGCCTTCCCCGGCTGAGAATCAGGGCTCAGGGTGGCTAACACCAAATATATTAAAAAAATCAAACTATTAGTTTAAAATACAGTTCGAAATCACATTTAAAATCAAAATAAAATTAAGTGGGAACCCACAAATCATAACCGTAGGGGTAAGGAATTAAAAGTTCACCAGGCCTGACCACTCGTGCTGGTCCCATATGAGCTGATAGAAAGAGCCAAGGAGGCCACTTACATACAGGGTCCCATAGAAAGAAGGGGGTCAGACTGGGCCCAGACCAAAGGCCTGGCAGAACAGCTCTGTCTTGCAGGCCCTGCGGAAAGATGTCAAATCCCACAGGGCCCTGGTCTCTTGTGACAGAGTGTTTCACCAGACTGGGGCCAGGGCTGAAAAGGCTCTGGCCCTGGTCGAGGCCAGTCTAACCTCCTTGAAGCCCAGGACCCCCAAAGTTTGTGGAACGTAAGGTCCTCCACGGGGCATACCAGGAGAGCCGGTTCCGTAAGTACGAGGGTCCTAGGTCATATAGGGCGTTAAAGGTTAAAACCAGCACTTTAAACCTGACCCTGTACTCCATCGGGAGCCAGTGCAGCTGCTGTAGCACTGGATGAATGTGGAGCCTCACCGCAGCTTTCTGCAGCCGCTGGAGTTTCTGGGTCAGCTTCAAGGGCAGCCCCTTGTAGAGCGAATTACAATAATCAAGCCTGGAGGTGACTGTCGCATGGATCACTGTGGTGAGATCAGGGCGAGAAAGGTAAGGAACCAGCTGCTTAGCACGGCGGAGGTGAGTGGAAAAATGCCGCCTTTGCCGCAGTTGCAACCTGCGCCTCCATAGAAATCATGTTACCTAGATTCTGAAAGAGCTAGATTGGCAGCTTCTGAGCCCAATTCCAGGTTTGGCTGTTTATTTCTTTAAAGCCCTGAATGCCACAGTACTCAAGCACCTGAAGAAACACTCCCTATACCAGCCTGACCATGAGGGGGAACTATTGTCTGTGAATTAAGTGATGACATGGTAGAGGGTCTTCTCTGGGGTGGCAGCATATCTGTAGAATGCCCTCTGTTTAGCAGCAGGACCATCACTAACTCTGCTAATCATTTTGGCACCAGATCAAGAGTTATTTATTTGCTTGGGTATTTTAAGTGTTTTGCTGTTCTGCTTTGCTGCTGCTGTTTTGTTCTAAGCTGCCTCCATTTATTCTGCTTTTATTGTTTGATAATTTTATTGCATGGTTCATTTATATTATGTGTTGTACTGCCACCTTGGTATCTATATAGATGAATGATGGGTTTTTAGTATTTCAATAAATTATAATGAATAGGAAACAAGACAATTAAAGGATATCCTAATACATTGTTCTTCTGCTCATGCGCGTCTGAAAGGCCAGTTGACACAATAGTGTTCTTTCACAATTAGCAGCCACAGATGTGCTGGAGAAATGTGAGAAGAGAGCACATATGAACTGGTGTTTCAGAAATACAGCCAGCATTTGCATGGCATCAGCAATGGTAATGAAAACGGTAGGCAAACTGTAGTTTGATCGCATACAACTAAAATATTAAAATTAACTCATTGGCTCTTGATGTATTTCCTCTGTAGGTTTCAGGAACTACTAAGTTGTCACAGCTTTTGCAGAACTAACCAAAATTAAACATTAAAATATCAGTATGTCTTGCTTTTAGTGAATATAAATCAAATCAAGGTCTTCTATGTTACAACACTTTAACATGTAGGTTATTCAGATGCAGTAGTAAAAGCCTCTGTTACTCTTGACCAAAGCAGAATCCTAAGGACCAGAAATCTATCAATCATTTTCCACACTGGAGCTAATCAATCTACAAAGCGAAGTGCCAATGAACTATTAGATCAATGCAGTGAAGTATGGAGATTGATCTTATCCCAGAGCAACTGCATTAACAGACCGGTAAGAGAGTGACCTCTGCCCTGCAGTGCAAATTATCTGCAGTACTGCAAACCACGTTTCTGAATGAAGACCTCAGGTTACTGCTTTTAATAAATCTGTTTTATTGTTGAGAAGTACATGTAAAGATAAAAGAGGATCAGCAGAAATACTAGTGTGGATCTGCCTGAAAATGGCCATAGATAAATACTAGCTAGACCTAAATGCACACTTTTACCCATAAGTGTGTGTGTGTGTGTGTGTGTGTGTGTGTGTTACAAGCACAATGTGCTTGCTGTTCTCCTGTGGCAAAAGAAGTCATTTAATAATATTACAAATAATTAAATGATAAAATTTAAAAAAGAAAAAAATTAAGCTTGAATCATGTTATTGGGGAGTGGGGGAAGCTCCTGAAAAATTTCATAGGGATAAAACTGATGTCAGATAACAACTGTGTTTCTTACAGTTTTGCTGAATTCACACAGCTCTGAGTGACTATAGAAACATAACAGCCCTCTTCCCTTGAGGATTGTGAGCATTAAGTACCAAGGCTAATTTACTAATTTAAAAAGAAAAAATATATTTTAATAATATAACAAAAGTACTGTACTGCAATACAAGCATATTATTTCAGACCCATAAGCAGAGTTTGGGACATTCCTTATGACATTCCTAAACATCAGCCTTAATAGCTAAAGTTAATATATAGTTTTGCATATTTCACCATGAACGTAAAATAATAAACGAATTAATACAGATCCTACCGTAGTTTCATATACATACAAATTGCACCTATATGTATATATGCATGCATATATATGGATGCATATATCTAGATAGATATAGGTATGAGTAACCTACCGCTAGGTTCACACAAGGAAGCCCTGAGGGCTCATCAAAGCACTTCCTTGGAGGATCTTGATCATTAGTACCAAGGCTTAAAATTTACTAACTTTTAATGGGATCTGATCCAAAAATCAATTGATGCAAAAAACACAACCCTACAACAGAATGGATTTCCTGAGCCCAATTTGGGTGTAAAGGCTTAAAAGGTAAAGGTAAAGATAACCCTGACCGTTAGGTCCAGTCGTGAACGACTCTGGGGTTGTGGCACTCATCTCACTCTATAGGCCGAGAAGCCGGCATTTGTCCACAGACAGCTTCTGGGTCATGTGACCTGCATGACTAAGCCGCTTCTGGCGAAGCAGAGCAGCGCACGGAAACACCGTTTACCTTCCCGCTGGAGCGGTACCTATTTATCTACTTGCACTTGGACGTGCTTTCAAAGTGCTAGGTTGGCAGGAGCTGGGACCGAGCAACGGGAGCTCACTCTGTCGTGGGGATTAGAACCGGCGACCTTCTGATCAACAAGCTCTAGGCTCTGTGGTTTAGACCACAGCGCCACCCACGTCCCCTATAAAGGCTTTACATGTGTCTAAATGGCAATTAAGTATGCTTCCATAGAAGCTTGCCACTAAAACCATGCACATCTGTAGATAGCATAATAATTTTTACATATTAACCACTGCAACATTGAAAGCTCAACATGCAATGGCTCATACAAACATGTCTACCTTATTTAAAAGCACAACCACAAATGAACAATTTTGGAGCTGCTCATCAGAATCGTAAACCATCATCTAAGTTCTGGGTTTATACCTTCAATGAAAATTAATTTTAAAATTCCTTCCAGTAGCACCTTAGAGACCAACTAAGTTGGTCTCTTAAGGTGCTACTGGAAGGAATTTTTTTATTTTTTATTTTGTTTCGACTACGTCAAACCAACACGGCTACCTACCTGTAATGAAAATTAATGTCAGACTCAGCTCTTTAACCCTTGAAAACAAGCCCAAATTGTGTTCAATGGGAATGGTTCTTCTATTTGCTTAGATCAGTAACTCTGCCCTGGAAGCTTGTAACAGGGCTATGCTAGGGAGTATGGCATCATCTACTGTGGCCCATTGGTGCAAGGAGGTTTGGTCTTCATGCATAAGTCAGAACTATTGGTACCGTAGTAACAGGCTAAATCCCCACCAACATTCCTTAGGTCACTAGTTCAAGACCCACCATGGATTGCGTTTCTGTTTTATATTTATTTTTTCAACTTATATTTTTGTGTTTCTCAGTATTTCCCTTCCATTTAAGATCTCTAACGAATACACCTCTTGTGTATAAAATACCATCTTTAATACTCTGTTTATTAAAGCAAAATGTCTTTATCCTTCAGACTATAATTGAATCAATGAATTAGAGGAAGGTTACTAAAAAGGATTAATGCATTTTTAATGACACAGAATGATATAACTTCTGTTTTTCACTAAGAATAATGGCAGATCTATCAGCTTTGTACAGATAAGAGCTTGGTGAGTTTATCTGAAAGCCTGCATAATGGCTCTAATTTAGTTTTAACTGAAAAAAAATAAAAGCCGTAGACATCCCATTTAGCTTTACAATTCATTGTTTATTTATATGATCTTTCCTCCACCTTATGACCAGTTCACATGCCTAAGCGAAGAAATGATAATTTGTTTAACAAATATACATTATTTATTCCCCTTATATGCATTTTAAGATCCCACTCTTGTAGAATCAAGATATAAATGTTGAGATCGGCTTAGACAACGCTATAGGGATCTGTATTTGAACTCTTGGGTTATCACACAAGAGACCATTGTGCAGTAATAATGAAAAATATCTCAATTTGTATATGACTCTGATCCCTCATTATCCTTGCACACACTGCATAATATATTTTTCCACAATATCTTTTGCTGATGCAGACTGAGTTGAATAGCAGACTTTCATTAGAATTACAATATTTAGTATTTATATAGCACTTTTGAGCATTCAGTTCTAGTGTAGTATCTCAACGTTCCTTTGAACAACTCATAAGGTATGTTAGTGTTATTACCCACCTGCTGCTGGGAGAACTGAGGTTGATCAGTAATGGCTTGCCAAGGGACACCTAATGAACTGCCAGCTGAGGCACGATTGAACTGGTTTAATCCCAGTTTGCAATCCTGATTTGGAAGGATGCTCAGAAACAGGATGTAATGAATTAAGTCATGCATGTGTGAGGAGGGAGGAGTTAGATAGAGTGAGAAGCAAGCGTCTTGCTCATTCATGATTCTCCTTCCCATGGTTTGGAGGATTATCTGAATGCAACAATTGAGATGAAACTTCCTTTTGTGTGTAAAATAACCAGTATGTGGCATCCTTGAGCGACTGCCAGAGTCCCAACAGAGCCCTATTATTACACCTTTTTAAAACCATTAAGCAGCGGAAAGCTGCCATTTTAATTTCCCGCAATGCCCCACAGTGATACTGCTGCTGTCACGAGCTGCTTCCAGAACCCATTAAAATAGGAGGAGGCTCACCTGAGAGCAATTTCCCCCTCCCACAAAACCTGAAGTTTACCCTGAATACAACAGGCCTTCATGAAAAAATATGTATACCTGATTTGATATAATCATTCTGACTTTTTAAAATGTATTTATCCTTGTGCAAATTATAGTTATTTAAACTGACAGCCAAATAGCATTATATTAACTTTGTATACTATGGAGGAGTAACTACTGGCATTTTGACCATTCTGAGCACTTAGTCTTTAGGTGAATGAACCTATAAAGAGGTTCTTGTGTACAGAGAGGTTTAAACTGAAATGTGGGAGAACTATATGCCACAGGGGTCCCCAGACCCTGTACAGTACTATAATTAGCCAGAGCAATGCAGTTGACTTCGGTGGCTGGCTTTGGATAATAAATAAATAAATAAATAAATAAATAAATAAATAATTTATTATTTGTACCCCGCCCATCCGGCTGGGTTTCCCCAGCCACTCTGGGTGGCTTCCAACAATGATTAAAATACATTAAAATGTCACACATTAAAAACTTCCCTAAACAGGGCTGCCCTCAGATGACATCTGATGGGAGGGCATTCCACAGGGTGGGCACCACTACCGAGAAGGCCCTCTGCCTGGTTCCCTGTAGCTTTGCTTCTCGCAGTGAGGGAACCGCCAAAAGGCCCTCGGCACTGGACCTCAGTGTCCGGGCAGAACGATGGGGGTGGAGACGCTCCTTCAGGATGTCGTGCAAGGCAGCAAATTGTTACTAATTTCTAAGGTAAGGTGGTGGTGCTTGTGGCGCTCTCTGCCTCAGGTACCAAAATAGCTTGGCTGGCTTTGGGTCCTATGAACCTTGACAGGGGGGTGATGTTTGATGGCTTCAGGTGGCGAAATGTCATAGGCTAGCTGTGTCTGCTGATCATCGCCTCAGGGAGGCAAAGAAGAGTGAGGATCTGGTGGTGGTAAGAGCTTTGTGAGCTGGAAAGGCAGGTGGGGATTGGAGAGGGACATTTTTACAAGACTCAGATTTAACATGCCTGCTGGAATAAGAAAGTCTTATCATGCACCTGAAGTGCAGCAAGGAGGGTGCCTCTCTAATCTCAGTCAGGAGGCAGTTCCACAAGCTTTGGCCCACAACACTGAATGCACAGTGGAAGCTGGATCATTTTTAGTTAATTTGAGGTGGGCTTGGGAGGACTCCCATAATGCTTTCGACCTTCACAGCCCAACCACGATTATTAACTAGAGTTGAATCCAAATGGCTCCATGTGAAACATCAGGGGCATTGTGGGGATATTGAGGACTCTCATTCTGGAAGCAATTCCCCATGCCCCTCGATAAAAATCCAGAGCAACTTGTCTTCCATTGCAGCAAAAGAAACCTGCTGCCAGAATGAAAAGAGAGAAGCCCCAGGACAATACTGATTTTCTGGGTGTAGTCATGGAAAGTGAAAGTGAGTAAGCCTGATATTGCAGAACTAGTCACTTACGGTAGTTCTTTGGATCCAGCCCCGAGCCTCCAGAGACTGTAGACAAAGATGGCCTGGAGCTCTTTTTTTTTTTTACAGTATATTTCTATAATCATATTTTATTAAACGAAGACTGCATTGTCAGCTGATGGCAAGTGTCTTGTAAGGAATGTACTGGAAAGCCATCAGCTAATTAATCAAGCCTGACTTGACTGAGGACTGACTGGACTGATCAATTATTCAGATGAACACTATATATCTCTAAACATGGGAATTAGTTTCCCCATAAGTAAAGTACCCGAATAACAATCCCTCAAATATGTACATGTGAAGTGGATAGTGATAGCTGTTATGATGCAGCTCAGTTACAGCTACTCCCCCTGCTCACTTGAAAACTCCAGGGCCCTGACCTAGCAAGGGGGTGATCTGGCACGGAAGCCGACCTGCACATAGATTGCCTCTCCCCTCCCCTACACCGCCGCATGTGCAAGCCCAGGTCTCTTTTGATACAGCATGCTGAACACAGTAGGAATTTTGTCCTCTGAGGAGTTTGAGAAATCTCTATTCATTTTTTGCTGCCTGCCTGAGTCTGCCAAGCGAGCTGGCATTTCAAGTGGCCTGGCGTGCCACCACAATAGGTGGCTGGTGGGCTGCCGAGTTGTATATGGGTCAGGTGAAATAGGGAGCCGAATCCTTTGTGTAAGGCTGGGGAAAGGTCATAAGCTCCGTGGTAAAGCATCCGCAGAAGATCCCAGGTCCAGTTCCTGGCATCTTTAGTTAGGGCTGGGAGAGGCTCCTTTCTGAAGCCCCGCAGAGCCACTACCAGTCAGTGTAGAAGATACTGCTCTGACTCAGTATAAAGCAGCTTCCTATATCGCTGTGTTCCTCAGACAGGAAACTTCCACCAGCCCAATCAAGACTCAAGAGGAGCGCAGAAGGCTGACCCCATTTGCGGAATGCTTTCCCCAGGGAGGTCCAGCTAGCGCCTTCATTATACACCTTTAGGTGAAAATATTCCCCTTCAACCAGGTTTTTGGCTGATTAGCATTCAATGCTCTTTTAAATGTGTTGTGGGACCGGGGGGGGGTATTGGTTTGGTTTTGTCCTTATTTTTATTGTGCATTTTTTGCTGTTCATATTGTATTTTTACATTGTGACCCACCCTGAGATCTACAGATGAAGGGTAATATACATATTTAAATAATATTAATGATTTGTTCAGAGGAAAAGAGGCAAGATTGATAGTGTAGTGCCAAAAGCAAAATCCATGGATAAATTTATGGAGGATAGGTAAGGTAAAGGTAAAGGACCCCTGGACTGTTAAGTCTAGTCAAAGGCGACTATGGGGTTGTGGCGCTCATCTCGCTTTCAGGTTAAGGGAGCCGGCATTTTGTCCACAGGCAGCTTTCCGGGTCATGTGGCCAGCATGACTTAACCACTTCTTCTTCCAGAAATCAGAGCTCATGGAAACGCCACTTACCTTCCCGCCAGAGCGGTCTCTATTTATCTACTTGCACTTTGATGTGCTTTCGAACAGCTAGGTTGACAGGAGCCGGGACCAAGCAACGGGCGCTCACCCCGTCGCAGGGATTCGAACCGCCGACCTTCTGATCAGCAAGCCCAAGAGGCTCAGTGGTTTAGACCACAGCGCCACTCGCGTCCCTTATGGGGGATAAGGTTACCAGCCACGATGGCTATGTTCTACCTCGTGTCAAAGGCAGTATGCCCCTGAATACCAGTTGCTGAGGATCACAAATGAGGACAGCATTATTGCACTTATATAGGTCATTTATTGGGGCTTCCCATAGGAATCTAGTTGGCCACTGTGAGAACAGGATGCTGAACTCGATGGGCCTTCGGCCTGATCCAGCAGGACTCTCCTTACGTTCTTAAAAGCTGTACACATACAAGGCCTCTGCTTCTGATAGGGAGCCATCATCATTAAAAGTTGTGTGGCATATCGTATGTGACATTAAGCCCAATCGTGTGTGGCATTAAGCCCAGCATGCAGAGGTTCTGTGCGCCGACTAACAGGTGTGATCACACTCCCCTGTCTGCGTATTTTCACTAAGTGCAGAAACGAACATATGTGTGACTGCCACCAAAATAGCATTCCTGTATCTCTCTTTCCCCCTTCCCTGGTAGGAACAAGTAAATAAGAACGTGATGTGATGTCATCATGCTTCCAAGTTTGCACACTTCCACAAGCAGCTACCCATAAAGTGGTGTGGGATTAGGGAAACGTGAAGTGTCATGTCACATATTTTTACTTAATAAACTTCATGTTGAGGAGAGCATACACAGGGCTGATGTTTTTGGTGGTAGCCACCTTTCTCCTGTAATTGTACGTTCTGCCATAAATGTCCTCCATGTTTCCATCATTTACCAGTAAAGGACATTTGCAAAACTATGAATGGAATGTGAGAAACACCCCTGATGATGCAAACATTTTAGACATTTCCCATTGGGTTATTTATTTTTTTTAAAAAATAATCATCATTTGATATTTGTGACTCATAACACAATACAACAATGTTGGTGACGTGGGGCATACATTTTTAAAGAAATCACAACACTACTCAACTACAACAGTAGCTGGTGTGGTCTTGAAGTTACAAATACAATGGTGCAGGAAGATTTGGAATCTTCACAAATAATGTAAAGGAAGATTTGAAATCTGCAATAGGACCCAGGAATTTGGCATTAGGCATATGGAGGAGATGGCAACCTATATGGTTAAAAAGGATCTCTCTGTGGGCACCCTTAGAAAGCATATATGAGGCAATAGACGACCCCAAATGGTGGAGAAATCTTAATGTTAAGGGATATCACATAGTCCAATATATGTAAAGAGGAGAGTCCTTAAAGTCATTGCAGGAAGTAACAGAGAACATAGGTAACCAATACTGGTTAAAAATTGGAGGGTTATATAATAAAATTCTAAAAGCCCAAGAGATAGGAAATATGAGATTAGAAGAGCCAATAGAGGAACTATTGGAAAACAAATGGAAAAAAACTAAACAAGGAATGATGGGTAAAATCTATAAGAGGATGATTACAAATAAAGAACTGACAACCCAACTTATTCAAAAGATGTGGAGTAAGGAAGAACAAGTTAACGAATCAAAGGTCGAAGGGATAATGAAAGGAATAGATGAGATTAAAGTAAGCAAATTTAGGGAGCTCGAACTAAAATTCTTTCTAAAATGGTATAAAACTCCGGCCCAGCTAGCTAATATGATACCAGGATTGAACCCTAACTGCTGGCACTGTGAACAAGCCAAGGGGTTGTTCTCCCATATGGATTGGGAATGCCCAGATGTAAGGGGACTTTGGAATAAAATCCTTAAGGTTATTAATGAAGTTTTTAAAGTGAAGTTACCTATAGACTTCAGTCTCATGACAACGGGTATACTAGGAAACACGGCCATAGAGAAAGGTGACCAGCACACCTTCAAAGCAATGATACTAGCAGGAAAGGCAACAATAGCTTTAGGTTGGAAAGATAGAGAAAAATGGACAGTAGAGGTCTGGATAATTATTTGTTTGAATTTATTCAGACAGACATCGTGGCAGTAACGTCACAGGAAATAACATGGAGGGCCAAGTCAACTATTATAAGGACCAGATGGAACCCCTATCTTCAATGGATAACAACTACTGGATCAGAAGACATTCAGTGGAAATTAAAGACATTGTGCCCGTGGCTGAGGACAACTGTTTGAACCCTTCCAATGGATTGTGGGGGAGGGGGTGGGAAGAGAAAGGAAAAATGGTACGGGAAATTAAAAATTGGAAGAAGAGAATATAATGTATGTAAAAATTCTTGTACTTTAATAAAGAACTTTTTAAAAAAATTAATAGGGACCCAGGTGGCACTGTGTTTAAACCACTGAGCCTAGGGCTTGCTGATCAGAAGGTCAGCGGTTCAAATCCCTGTGACGGGGTGAGCTCCCGTTGCTTGGTCCCAGCTCCTGGCAACCTAGCAGTTCGAAAGCACGTCAAAATGCAAGTAGATAAATAGGAACTGCTACAGCGGGAAGGTAAACGGCGTTTCCATGTGCTGCTCTGGTTTGCCAGAAGTGGCTTTGTCATGCTGGCCACATGACCTGGAAGCTATACGCCGGCTCCCTTGGCCAATAATGCGAGATGAGCGTGCAACCCCAGAGTCGGTCACGACTGGACCTAATGGTCAGGGGTCCCTTTACCTTTACCTAAAAAAATAATATTGATGTGGGTGTCCAACATGGCATCCACAATTGGCAAATGTGACTGTTTATGTATTTGTCACATTTGTATCCCAGATTCAAATGAGCATACATGGGTGGTGTGTGTCATTTCATTTTACAGATAACAATTCTATGAGATAGATTAGAGACAGCAGTGTATTCAAGACTGTGTATTCAGTGTATTCAAGTGTATTCACAAGAGCTGATGTGTAATTATATATATATATATATAATTACACATCAGTTGTGTTTGTTGTGGGTACATTGTGTGGGTAAGGAGATGCATTTCTTCAAATACAGTGGTACCTCAGTTTATGAACACAATTGGTTCCGGAAGTCTGTTCATAAACTGAAGCGTTCATAAACTGAAGCGAACTTTCCCATTGAAAGTTCTGTATTGGAAAGTGAAGTAATCCGTTCCAGATAGGTCCGCGGCGTTCGTAAACCAAAAATTTGTAAACCGAGGTGTTTGTAAACCGAGGTTCCACTGTATACAATTAAGCTAGATAGAAATACTATAGTCCCTATCAGCCACAGTCAAACATGGATCCCCAATACATGTTTACTTTGACAGCAGGTGAGACCAGTACTGTATTCCTGTATCTACCATACTCATCACATCAGTCGGAGGCTGGGGGCTCACATGACAGCATGCAAGGCTGAGGGAGAGGAGATTCCTACACAGAGAAAACTAGCATATAAGGGTACAGGTCAGGCTAAAATCCTTGTCTTTGAAACCTAGTTTTCTATATGAAGGGAACTTCTGCAGGGAAGAGCATTCAGCCATGTGAGATCCTTTCTGTTTGCTTAAGCAGCATGGTCTGGACACAAATGGCTGTTTGTGAGAGCACACTGAAGGGTGGACGAGGAATGTGTCTCTTCTACATAGGTTTGCTGCAGCATTAAACATGTTCATTAAAAATGATTATCACAGAAAGTGTGAAATGGCACAAAGTATCACAGATAAGCAAGAATTTGAATCTGGGTTTTCCTCATCTAGATTCAACACTCTTAACCACTGTATCACACTGGATATGTGATAGTTGATACCTAACTTAACCAATAAAATGGCTTATTATTCTTTTACCTCTGGTTTAATTACTGTTTGTCATTGTATTTGTTTGCATTTTAATGGTTTTGTTATGAGTCACCTTGAAGTCATTTGTGGATAAAGAACATCTTAAGGAAAACAAGCAAACAGATGCACAGGGGATATATCCATTGTTTCCTTACACAGTATCCCCATTTGTCGTTTGGTTTAAATCAGGCCCCACCAATCCATCATAAGGTTGCAGCGTGTTTCATCTAATGCCTTGGAATTATGGGAATCTTCATTCGGATGAGCGCTTGGTCAAAGAGCAGAGCGGGGTCAATGAAAAATTAATTGAAAGCAACCTGTAAGGCTTCCTATATGGGATGACAGCTCCCTCCCCATTAGGGAGGATGTCTGTGATATAAACAACTCCTTTGTATTCTTCACAATAGGTAAGAATGATATAAAAGATTTTTTTATACTACTGAGAGAACAGCCTTTCTACTGAGATTATACTACCCACTTCCAGCTGGTAACTTATACTTCACGACAGCCTTTTATCCATTATCAAAGCTACAAGTAGAAAAGCAGATATTCCCGATCTCTAACACCCTCTGTTCGGTTCTCTCTGTAGAATTTCGGATGCTAAATCTTCCCGTTTAACAAGCCCTCAGATTTCCTTGCCGCTGCTGTTGTCGGCTCTAAAGATGTCTCTCAAGTCTTTAGCCTGCTTGTCTAACCTAAACTCAGCAGAATTCCACAGGAATGGAGACTCGTTTGTTTTTACAACTGTATATTAGCTATGGAGAGGGAGAGGAAAAGGCAAGATAGCAGCACTCTGCTCCTACTGAGCAGACCAAGAGTGCTTTCCCAATGACTGTAGCAGAAAGAGGAGTGGACCCTTAAAAAGATACGTAAAATTGTATGTGGCAATATATCTCTTTGAAGTTTATTGCTGCTCCGGTCTCAACTTATCTCAAGCTTTAGTATCTCTTAACAACCAGTGTAGAACAAAACAAACACAAATACGTCCAGGGAATACAAAGGGCACCTCCCCACACTGGAGACTGCTGTGTTGCTGGTTAGGTGCTACAGCGCTGAACTGGCAAAGCTTTATACAATCCAGTGTTTGATGGCGGAACACAGGGACATATTTGGCTTTGGAAGTGATGTGTGTCAATCAACTGACCATTTTGGTTCATTTGTTTTAAAAATAAAGAGTATCAGATAGCTTTCCTTGCAGTGGATTTGATTGTATTATAGAAGAGCTGCAAATGTTCTCAGCAACATTTGCTAGCTCGACAAGATGTTATGGGAAGAATGAAGTGTAAGCTAGGAATTGGAATTTTCTATTCATACTCAGGGCTTGGCATGGTATGCAATGGAATCAAGAGGCATCTATTTCCCATTCAGATTTTCTACGCCAAGTTCACATATCATGCTAATCTATGGGTGCGGAACCTTTGGCCCTCCAGATGTTGCTCAGCTACAATTCCCATCATCCCCAGCAAGCATGGCAAGATGCTCCCCACATCTGTATTAAACTATGGTGATATATGACTTGAAATGAGCCCGAGTGAGCCTCAGGACACACACTTGAAGAGTCATAGAATCACAGAATTGTGGAATTGGAAGGGGGCCTGATGATCATTTAGTCCATCCCCTTGCAATGCAGGAATCTCAACCAGGTCATACATAACAGATGGTCCTCCAGCCTCTGCTTAAATCAGAGTGAAGAAACAGAGTCCACCACCTCTTGTAGGAGTCTGTTTCACTGTCAAACAGCTCTTACTGTCAGAAAGTTCTTCATGACGTTTAGTCCCTTTGCCTCCTGGCCGCACAGTTTGCTTAAACTTGATCTGCCGTTGCATCCAAACTCAAGTTGGATGTTATTGGAGTCCAGCTCCCACCAGCCCCAGCTGGAATTTGTAGACTAAGAGCATCTCGAGGGCAGATTAGCCACCTTTTCTTTACACTAACTGAGCTTAGTTTAAGCAAGCCACATTCATAACCCATAGGTAAAAGTTGGCTTGTTTTGTCACTGCCCCTGTTAATTTGCTGTTTGGATTACAGTACCTGGAATCAGCCCAGTTGCTACTTGTGTGTGAAAGGTGCTTATGCAGAACTGGAAAACCAGTAATACTGGGTAGCTATTGTGTGTTAGGTTGGCAGAGAATGCAAATCTCAGTTTAGGTGAGGTGTTTGTAGGAGGGGAAGAAGCAAGATTATTTACTTATTTAGATAATTGATATGCCGCCTATGCAAAAGTCACAGGGCAGTTTACAACAAAGACGTAAGATGTAAAGAATACATCAAAATAAGATATACCCTAAAATATGCAGTACAACAAGTAACACTAAATAGTGATTTATTAATGTCAGCAGCATCAACTAATCCATTTATCTCATCATGTATCTCTTCCTCCAAAGGTCCACCCCAAAAATATGCATCTGAACCAACTGCCTATGGAGGGAGTTCTGCATGCATGCAGGGAAGCGCCTCTGGAAAGTCCCCCCAATCATTCAGAGATCTGAAACTATAGATCAGGCATCCCCAAACTGCGGCCCTCCAGATGTTTTGGCCTACAACTCCCATGATCCCTAGTTAAGAGGACCAGTGGTCAGGAATGATGGGAATTGTAGTCCAAAACATCTGGAGGGCCGAAGTTTGGGGATGCCTGCTATAGATGCTCCACCAAAGCATCCATTCATGCCCTTAACATCCATTCAAGTCCTGTACAGAGTACCATAATCCAAAAGAGAGAGGCCACTGTCCTTAAGGAGCTTACAGTTTTAAGATTCAGCAGTGGGGGAAGTTGTGCAAAGGCAGGGGGGAAAGGAAGGAAGATCAAAAGGCCAAAAACATGAGAAGGGGATGCAAGAAGATCTGCCAAAGACAATGAGGGAAGATTATGTTTACAAATTGGGCCACAGAAGTGCTGTCTGTGAGATGCTCTCCTCATTCATGCCTTCAGGGTTACAAAAATTCACATATTTTAGCTAACTTACCTCTGAACTAATACCGTGATTCTCCAACAATTTATGCTAACATTCATCACTGTATGTGCAGTGAACTCGCTGTGCTAGACTCCCACCATAAGGGCTCATCTGCTTCCTTATGACATCTGGATCTCATCTACTAGCTTGTAGTTTTCTTCTGCTCTGATCATTTATCAAAAATACTAAGTGTTCCCTGACATTTCCTACACACATTCCCCATATCATTGGCAAGGTAAGAAATACAGTAGAAGCTTTGCAAGAGCTCAGCTGACTGGTTAACTCAAGTTCTCTGCAAGTCAATGTACATAACTAAGTTAACAACGGATGGATCAACTTTGCTATCTACAGGAACCTACAAACAGCAGAACAGCAGCAACACCAACATTTTGATCTATGTATTAGACTGAAACGGACTTCTTGTAGGAGAACTCCCTGGTGTTGGAGTCCTTACTACACAAAGTAATGACACCTACAGAGACCTGTTGAATATGTGACCAGGATGAATTAGTTTTATTTCAGTAAGACTACTCTGTTAAGAATCTAAATTTGCCTGTTTGGGCTTTTAAAATGTTGAAAGGTCTTATTTGGCACAGACAGCCAACAGCCATGTCCTGCAAGTAAGTCAAATAAGGTTCTTATATAACCCACTACAATCTGCGACTTTTGCACACAAAACACGTTTCCTGTCAGAAAGGGAAGCAGGAGTAGATCTCAGCAGCTGAAAGACTTATCAGTAAACATACTCTGTTAACAGCTTGTTCCTGAAAGTAGTAAGCAAAATAGTCATGATCTGGCAGCACACTAGATAAAGCTGATCTGCACATGGGGAGTTGTGGCCTACAACTGGGTCATGATGAGTGGCACTGGGGGCACTATAACCTTTGGCATTTGTGGGGGGGGGGGCAAAAGAGAAACAACCATGTAATCTCTGTTTACGTGTAGCTTTTTGCAGATGTTATGCTGAGGATGTGCACAAAGAGTGCACAATCCTGCTCGCTCCTCTACACATGCTCCGTGTACACAGATTTCTAATATGTGCACAGCTATGTGGGAAGAAACTGAGAATGACTGACAAAAACAGAAAAACAGGGAAATGATAGAGAGAGGGAGATACAGTAAAGGTAAAAGTGGCTGGGATTCATAGGCTCACATGGTCTTCTTTGTATATATTTGGGGTTTGGGGGGGGGACCTTTTTATCACAGCCCAAGAAGACACTTGGAATGTCAGCAGACCCTTCTGAATAATGGCCAACACAACAAAAAGTGGTGAAGCAGATTCCCCATATGTGCACAGGAGTGATTTAAGCATGCTCATTTACAGTTCAATCCCAGCAAAATGAGCACATTAGTTGGTCATGCAGTTTGCTGGACTAGCACAAAGCTGTGAAATATGGCGTTGTATGGGCAATGCAATGATTCTGCACTGGCCTGTAGATTCACACACACAAAAGATGAGTGTAAGCGTGTCACAGACCTACAGGATATATCTGTGCTCAAACTATTGCTACTTCCAATATGGCTTAAATTGCAAGTTCAAAAGGAAAAGGCACAGTGTAACCCAGATAAAAGTACCAGTGCTCTTCTTTGAATAGTAGATAAGCAAAGCAAACAGCCCTCTTGTCCCTTCAAGCATGTACATAAATATGAAGCAAACACTCAACATGCAATGTTCAAATTTTAGATACAGGGGATTCTGTAATCTCAAAAAAAGGAGGGCAAATCATGCATATGGTGAATGCACTGGAAAGGGGAGGAGAGTATCCTCTTCTACTAAGTGTCTACCACATGAAGAACTTAACTGGCCTGTTAAACATAGGATCAAGGTCCCTATGCCAACATCACACCTTGGATTAATGGGCCTACATTGGATATGCTGTTGGAAGGAGAGTAACAGATCATCTAATGCACCACCACTCTGCATAGGCTGAAAACATCCCCAACCACCTTTTGAAAACCATAGGACAGGGGTCAGCAACCTTTTTCAGCCATGGGCTGGTCCACCGTCCCTCAGACCTTGTGGGGGGGGGGCAGAATATATATATATATATATTGGGGGGGAATGAACGAATTCCTATGCCCCACAAATAACTCAGAGATGCCCTTTAAATAAAAGCACACATTCTACTCATGTAAAAACTCCAGGCAGGCCCCACAAATAACCCCGAGATGCATTTCAATTAAAAGGACACATTCTACTCATGTAAAAACACGCTGATTCCCGAACCATCCGCGGGCCAGATTGAGAAGGCGATTGGGCCGCATCCGGCCCCCGGGCCTTAGGTTGCCTACCCCTGCCATAGGAGATCCCTCAATTAGCCTTGGTATTGCATTTCATTGTGGAATTCCTCTGATATGCACATTTCCTCTAGTGCTGAACCCAAGTCTATTCTTGTAGTTTTTTGTTCCTGCAGATGGAATAAAGGTAAAGGGGTAAAGGGACCCCTGACCATTAGGTCCAGTCGTGACCGACTCTGGGGTTGCGCGCTCATCTCGCATTATTGGCCAAGGGAGCCGGCGTATAGCTTCCAGGTCATGTGGCCAGCATGACAAAGCCGCTTCTGGCAAACCAGAGCAGCACATGGAAACGCCGTTTACCTTCCCGCTGTAGCGGTTCCTATTTATCTACTTGCATTTTGACGTGCTTTCGAACTGCTAGGTTGGCAGGAGCTGGGACCGAGGAACGGGAGCTCACCCCGTCGCAGGGATTCGAACCGCCAACCTTCTGATCAGCAAGCCCTAGGCTCAGTGGTTTAACCACAGCGCCACCTGAAGAAGGACACTGTGTGATAAAGGAGCGTCTAATGAAGATGAGGCAATCCAGCTAGCCAGTGAAAATAGTTGCATAGTAACTTATGAGTGGAAGCTCCTGGTTCAAATACCAGCTCAATGAATGCATTGCCAAGAAACATACAACCACACCATTGGGTCCATCCAGCCAAATATTATTTCATATTGGCCACAAGGGTTTCAGGGATGGGTCTTTGCTGGCCTAGCTACTTAACATCTCTTAAAGGCTGAACCTGGGTCTGTTTGCTTGTGAAGCATGTGCTCTGCCACTGAGCTATATGCCCTCTTCCCACCTAAGAAAGGTTGTTGTAAGAATTATTGAAAGGATGTGTGTTAAGTGCCTGGAGGCTGTGAAAATGTCCATGCTTCATTTTACATCCCAGTCTTAAAAGTAGCTGTGGGAAAATCCTGTTGGTGGATGACAGAAATGGATAAAACAAGGTGCAAATGATTTGCAATTGTATTCTCAATTGTGTTCAGGTATGAGCACTTGAATCACAGTTCCTTGTTAAGTGATTCCCCATTCCTCTCAATGGTGCTAACCAGAGCTTTTCTTATAGAAAAAAGGTGTTGGTAATGTGTACTATTATTTACTTATTTAGACCAACAAAAATGTAGAAATATTAAATATCTGTCCATTGGGGGAGTAGAATTAGGGGGAGGGAATGAAAGAGGGTGTTGCAGGGAGGCATATTTAAATGCTGCCAGTGGCAAATAAAATTACTGTGGATTTGCATCTGTATAGCTAAGGACACATAAAAACAAAGAACTGAATTCTGCTGAAACCAGTGAGATTTATTTTCAAGTGTACACATACAGGATTTAAGTTTCAGTGGGCTCAAAAAAGGAAAAAAGAAGGCATTTTCTGTTAACCAGTTTCTGGCATCAGGATTCTTTTTATTCTGTTCTGAACTGCCACATATCAAAATAAGAGTAACAATAAAATCCCATACAACAGTGATAGTATTTGTCAAATCTGTAGGAGGTTCTCTTGTTCTTAAAAAATCCAAAATGTTACTTTGCTATGTGCATCGTTATGCAGGCTATGGTCACTATAAAGCCTTTTATTAAGATTCCTTTCCCCCCTTGCGCGCGTGCACACACACACACAAAATTGATTCCTAACATTGTTTCTGTTTTCCTTTTGCAAGGCCGCCCCTTATCAAGTTATGTATGAATGAACAGAAGTGCCTTTCATCCCTCTCTCCCTCCTCCCAAACTTGCCTTAGCTGTTCAAAAGAAATGACTAAAATAGCAGCAGCAAAAATCCAGCCTGCAGCCTGCCAGAAGACCCGCACGCGTCCCATTCTTAAAGGCATGTGAAAGGTTGGAGAGCTCAGCAAAAATTTTATGTACGGGAGCAGGCCCAAGGAAAACTCACACGCCATAACCAATTGTGGACAGAGGATCATCTATCAGCAGACAAATGCAGGATCTCCAGAATGTCTCTCCTCAAATGAAATAATATATCTTTGAAAGCCAATGCCTGTTTTAGGCCCGAGGCCCATATATCAAGCCTGAGAGGCTTGTGGATACGCTCCAGGGCCATTAACCTTCCACCTGTTTCCCCTTGTCCTTCAGGATGAGACCCTGCCCTTGATTTTACTCCCTTCCCTTGTTCATCTTCCGACAGAGTGCAAATGTAAAGCAGAGGGCCTGCGAAATAATTCAAAGGCAATGGACCAGGGACATGGTTACAAATCTCTGCCACTGGCACTGTGACTTATGCAGGCAGTTTGTCACACATGAGCCAGGTGACCTCTATGACATAACAGAGAAAAATATCGCCAGAGATCAAAAGAGGAGACTCAGGGCTCTGTGGCTAACTTGAGGGGTTACAAAGCGATATTAGATAAGAACTGAAAATTTCCCCTTTTCTAAAGCCTCCCACCCACTCAATCAATACAGCTAGGAAGTCTGTTTCTCAACATATAATCTTGTACACTTAACAAACGGGGAGGGGGCAACTTCTTTGTGTCCTTTTTTTATCTTATGTACAAAGAGGGACAATAGTACAAATAGTTTTAAACTCCCCCATCCACTCCCATTTCAATCTTTTATCTAGAAACATCTCACAGGTGAAAATCTAATCTACTTTGTTAACACACGCCTAGCCTCACCAAGAAGAGTTTGGACTTGATATCCCACCTTTCACTCTCCTTAAGGAGTCTCAAAGCGGCTAACAACCTCCTTTCCCTTCCTATCCGACAAGAAACACTCTGAGGTGAGTGAGGCTGAGAGACTTCAGAGAAGTGTGACTGGCCCAAGGTCACCCAGCAGCTGCATGTGGAGGAGCGGGGAAGCGAACCGGGTTCACCAGATTACGAGTCCACCGCTCTTACCCACACCACCACGCTGGCCTGAGGCACCCACCCACATGCTACTGTGTTACACACCGGTTCTTATTCCTCCACTCTACATTGCCTTTGTTTAATAACAGCTGCAACTCATGCAAGTTCAGCAACATGAGAATGGTCCTTCTCAGTAGTGGCTCCCCACTTACGGAATGCTCTCCCAGGGAGACATGCTTGGTAACATCACAGTCAAGGCAAGGCAGAAATGTTTCTTTTCCACCTAGCGTTGGGGCCTTAAATTATCTGTGGCCTTCTTCGGTGAGTGGGAGGTGTTAGTCCTGCTTTTATATAAATACAAGTATGTTTTTAGCTTTTACGTTGGTTTTAATATATGTGCTATTTTTCTGTAAGTCATCCAGGTGGGCATGCATTTACATCAGGGGTGGGGAACGTGGTCCTCCAGATGTTGTTGGAATACAGTTCCCACAATACCAAAATGTTGGCTGAGCTACCTGGTGCTGATAGGAACGAGTGTGACAACATCTGGAGGAGTACGAGCTTCTCATCACCGATTCCATGAATGTGCACTAGAGTCAACACGTGTCAAAATGTACCCCTTCCCATCATTTAGAAATTTTAATTCTGGGTCCCTGGAGGAGGCGCTGAAATCTGGCAAAGTATTCTACAGCATTTCAGTGCACACTAGCAACATTTTGGAGATACATGACTAACACCTGCTCCAAAAGCAGAATGCCAACCAAACTGGAAGAGTTATTTTCCAGTCATGTACCAAAAGAACAAGGAACGTCCATGGTAAATAAGTAGAGTTGGATTGCATGAAATCTCAAAGATCAGCAGTGGGCAAATTCTGATGCGTGTTTGTGTATGTTTAAAAAAGATTACCATATTTTTCAGTGTATAAGACTAGATTTCCTCCCTAAAAAATAATGTCGAAAATGGGGGGGGGCATCTTATACACGGATATATCTCCCCCCATTTTCTTAAATCTGAGTCCCCAAAAATAGGGGGGTGTCTTATACATGGGGGCATCTTATAGACGGAAAAAATACTGTATTTATGCTATAAACTGTGAACTAGAACTGTGTTCAGGGTTATAATCATAATTTTCATGGACTGTTCATTTTTCAGGCACTCATCCTAAATAATTAAAACACTTATGATGGACAGAGTTTGCCCATGCCCTATTTTCAAGGAAATATAAAATGTTTGCCTAAACAAACTTTGTTTGCTTCTACCTTCCATTTCAAAACTACATGTTTGCAGAGTAGGGCAGGATTTTTTTTTTCAAAAATGATGCAACAACTGCTTTAATGTGGAAAACTAATATAATAAAGAGCAAATTGGTGTAGCAATACAATTCAGAGTGTTATTTTGTTGTGTCATCCCCATTCTGAAAACGGAAAATAACTGCAATGGATAGGAAGAAGTTCTAATTCACAATAATTTAAAGCTATCATTTTCCCAAAGAACACAGGGCAGTAGACATTGAGAAACAACTTCGCTGACAACGATATTTGTACAATAAAAAAATGTAATATACACTACAATCCTGATTTGAAAACGCATAGCGTATAAAGCTGTGGCTTTCAACTACAGGAAATAGTCAATTGGAAAGAACCAAACCTTAATTAGAATGAATTTATTATTTCAATTCATCAGCTCAAGTTGTACACATGACATGTCCCAGCTGTTTTGTGCATTCAGGGTTTCTCTGCTGGGTGCAGATGAAAGAACAAGGCCTATTACAATCCACCCTCACTCCTGCAGTGACTTAATGGCTTGTCTGGTATGGATATTTAATTTTCCCCCTTTTCATAAATTATTATCTGCCTTTACAATCCAGTGAATGATGATGAAGCTCGATTCCTGAATGTAACTGTTCAACTTTATTCTGAGACACCTGTGAACATTTACAGTGAGGGTCAAACTAGATGAGATGTTGGACATCCATGATTAGATCTCATATTTTTTGCCTCCCCTGATTCCCTTAGAACCACAGAATTTGACTCTTTCTTCCTATGTTGTTATTTCAGTGTAAATTATCCCTGCTAGGGAAGCTGTATGCACTGGCGTAGGAAGCCGCTCGGGCACCGGGAGCGGCAAACGTGATGCGCACCCGGGGGCGGGGCGGCGCTACATAGTACGCATGCGCAGTGTTGCTACGTACGACACATGCATTGCTACTCAGTGACGCATCGACGCATGTGTGCTACATAGTGGGGTGCCGGAGCTGGGAGCAGTGGGTGGGTAGAAGGGGACGCTTTTCCCTGCCAGCCTCCAGCCTCCTGGTAAAAAGCCTCTCTCGGCACAGTGGCGGCTGGCTTGCTCGCTCGTCACCTGCTCTATTGGCGCACACTTTGCTTCTTCCTTCCTGCTGGGCATAGCCGCAGAGGCGAGGGGTGGGCCAGGGAGGCTTTTTACCAAGCGGTGTGGCGTGGCTTGGGAGTCGCGGGGGGCGCGGCGAGTGTCACCCCCCTCTAGGGTGGCACCTGGGGCGGCCCACCTCCAACACAACCCTTGCTACGCCCCTGGCTGTATGTGTACCCATATATTTTCCTGAATACTACAAATACCAGCTTCCAAGCAGGGCCAATTCCAAGACATTGTTCCACCTGGGGCAGTGCAACAAAGGGTACCCCTCTCCCACTAAGGCACATAATGTCCAAGGCATGCAAAGTTATTTTGGCACCTAATCCCACAAATGCTTCTTCCCCATCCTGACAATAAAATCCAGACCCAATCAATTAAATAACGAACAATTCGCTGCACTCTACAGGACACCCAAATTGCCCCCCTGAAGCAACTGCTTCATTCTGCATGAAGGTAGGGCTGCCCCTCTCCTGGGGTGGGGTGAGATTGAGAAAAGGAATATTTACATCAGGAAAATATCATTGGGAAAACAGTAACACTCCTCCCCCAGCTTCATTTGAATGAATGCATGAGAGATGTGGTTGCAGTTCTCCAACATTGTGTCTAGCTTGGCCATGAAACACTTCAGTGTAAAGACATATCTGCCTGTTATTATGTATTCTAATGACTTTGCACTCAGTTTGGCTCTCACAGGGCCTTATGACAATTAAAATTGCATGACAAGAAATGAGTAATTTCAAATATAGGGTTGAATCCAACTAACTCAAGGCTGAATTACTGGTATCCATGGTACGATTAGAGCAACTGCACTAGGGCCCATGCCCGCAAGCAGCCCCAGAGTCTGAGCTTGCTTTTTTTTTTTTTAATGAATGAATGAATGCATGTCACTAACCCTTCCATAAACCGAGTTACAAATCAAAATGTGTGAGTTGCTGGCTTTGCAGAGCAGTTCCAAAAGTCTGCAGGGCTCCTCGCTCCTCCCACTCTGATTGGCTGTGAAGTAATCATCTCCCCTTCTCTGAACTCAGGATAGCTCAAGCTAATAGAGCATGAGACGCTTAATCTCAGGATTGAGGGCTTGAGCCCCACGTTAGGCAAAAGATTCCTGCATTGCAGGGAGCTGGACTAGATGACCCTTGTGACCCCTTCCAACTCTACCATTCTATGATTCTTTGGAGCGAAAAATGAGTGTTTGCGTGGAAAGTGGTTGCACTTTCCACTGAAAGCAAGTCCTACTGAATTCACTGGGACTTAATCCTGAGCAGACATGATTAGAATCACACTGCAAATCGCTGTGAAAATAGCATTCTAAAATCAGAGCAAAGCAAGAGATCTGCTCCCTACCCCCAACAACATGTAGGCAGGTAAGAACCAAAAAGTGAGATGGGAGGTGAGGTTTTCCTCCTGTCTATTCGGCTAGTCTAAGAAATCCTTGCCTACAATGAAATGTATAAAAGGTTGTGACAGCTAACCTGAGTTTGGTTCCAACTTGAAATCCAATTAGCCCATTCCAAAGTATAGGGCTTAATGTTGCCCCAGAGCAGTTCTGAGTGTGACAACAATCATACTGAGCCACCCAGTGCTGACTGGAATCGTGACAATAATACACCAATATTGTATTGATACTACATGAGTGTCTCTGGCAGATACTCAACTACGAGTATTTAGGAATGGGTTTCAAGATAGTTCAAACCAAATTAAGTCTCACTGGGTTGCATCTGTAGTTTGAAAGACTGTCAGTAGCCGAGATTTGGTACAGATGTAACATCAACTCCCCATGGTTTGTAAATCAGGAGTCAGCCTCAGAGATGAATTCTTCTACCTCTACCATCCCTAAAGAAAATTATCCCCCCTCTTCCTTTGTCAACAATAACCAAGGTTTAGAGTTACTTGCACACCAACACTAACCATGGTTCTTTTGTAAATCAGAATTTGAAGCTATGGTTTGAAGTACATTTTCAGACTATAGTTATGAGAAAACTTTGTTAGCTTTAACTATGTACAACTGCATGCTGGTTAATGCTGAACAGGTAAGGTGCAGAAATTTGCTGTGGAGAAAGGAGGAGGAGATTGTATATATTTCCCAAAGCTGGAACCTGATTTGCAAAATGGTGGTTTGAGGGAAGCCGGCGTTCTATCTTTACCAGATTACATTCACATACTCTTTTAGAGAGTTATTTTGCCAATGTCTAGGTACAGCATTTATTTATTCTGTTCTTACCACAAATGAAAACAGAAAGTGAAGCAGGGAAACTGGCTGTCTAAAGGAAATCGTTTAATGAAACTACCGTTTACTGTTAACAATATGCCTTGAGATTATGTCTAATGTTATAAAGGTTTCTGGAAACCCAATGAACCCTTGAAAAGGAATGATGTGGCAGTTTAAAAAATCTTATATATTGAAGATCAATTTCTTCTGTGTTTTGACAAAAGCATTTCAAACATCCTATACTAAACATTGCTAAAAAGTAATGCTAATTATGTGGCTGGTGATACCTTAAAAAAAACCATTACTGAAATATAAATGCCTTTTTTTAAAAAAAGGAATAGATCCAACTATTGTTTTGTGGCTTAACAATGATTTTACTCAGACTACAACTTTGTAATTATAGCTAAATCTTCTTTAAGCTTCATGTTTATTTCTGAGACATCATTATGTTGAAGACCCAAACAGATATTATATTCATGGGAACAAACAAGGTCAGCTACATACAATCTTGTTTTAAAATCTGATTGGCAACTGAATTACGCTAGACTAAAAGTATTTGATTCAAGGTGAATTTTTTTAGTCAAATTAAACACAATGTTTAATGTCCAAACACTTTTGTTGAACTAACTTACATATAAGCATAATGGTTTGATAATGGGAAATTACAGAAGAATTATATGATTGCATGAGAATTATATCTAGATCCTTTATCATGGATCATATTATGTATCTTTTTAATAATACTTATGAATATTAAAATGGTATAGTCAGCTTTCTAGGCGGTTTTCTGCATCTGTTCCACAACTAAATATATTAGGGAGTTTCGGGGAAAAGATATTTAAAAACTCTAAAAGCATTTTAGCAAAGTGTATGCATATCTTTAATACCGCTCATGATACCTGGAATAAGATTGGCTCTTTTGCTCTGGCCAAACATTTAAATCGAATTGGTTTTTAAAAAACAACACAAACTTTATGTTATGAAAGTGTCTTTAAAAATACATTAAAACAATTATTCTTTTGCAGTTTTAAAATGGATATAAGGTTCCCTGCCCCCAATCTCTTGTCTTTTTAAACATATTGGACATGACGTTGCCACAGTTAAATCATTTTTTAAGAAATCAAGTTGATTTATCCTCATGCTCAAAATCTCTTCAACTGGAATAATTCAGATTGAAACACATTTAACTCTGGCTATATTCTGATATTTCATAATACAGTACTTCTGAGAACAGAAAAAGTTGTACGCAAACATATTGGCGAATTTGGCAGAACAGATGCTAAATTTTAATGAAATCTAAGCTACCTGTCCACAGCATATTAAGGTCTGTTCCCATGTAATCATTTTCCCTTAAAAAGAGCTTTACACCTAGCAGAAGAAATACAAGCCCTTTTTGACATGCCCCCCCCTCATGCCCCCACCGTTGCATTCTTTTCCATCCACAAACAATTTCCGTTGGGAAAAGTGCCACGTAATATTGACAGTGACAACAAATTGTACAGCCTGGTGAACATCTGTTTCCGACTCCCTCACTGATACTGCAGGTTGGCTACTTAGGAGTGAGTTCGTCTTCCCAAGCTGTCCAGCCACAAAGGAACTGGAAACTGCTGGTACGGAATGGACAGGCTTTATTATTGGAACACAGGAAAACTTTATTACCCTGCTGGGATGGTCTGTATCTTTTTTTTTTAATAGATTGGAAGCTAGGTTTTTGTTTGAAACAATATTCCAATGTGTAAATGTGTGCTAATAGAAGAGAATAAACACATCCTTCTCCAATGTGTCCTTCAAATACATAACAAGCTTGGATACAAACTTATGCAGCATAAACATCATTTTGTATTAGGCTGTCAATGACAAAAACTGTTAGAAAATCTATTCCTTCTAAGTGTGTGGGGAGGGGGGGGGCTTCAATTGGTCAGGAAGGAGAGAAAGGAATTTGGCATATATATACTCAGAGGCTTTTTACAAGTGGGTCCTGCAACTAAATGATTTGGTGTGGAATGCTGCTGTTCATGACTGCTAGCATCTCCACTCCATCCCTCCTCTGAAGTTTTCCTTCTTTTGCTCCAACAGTCAATCAGCAAATGAGCATGCTCAAACCTCACTGAACTGTTTTTAGGAGTCCTTCCTCCCTTAGGCTCCCCTCCCCGCTCCACCCCACCCCACCCCCAGATCATTTGTACTTCCGCAAACCTTGCAGGAGGGAGACCCCTTTGGCCACCAATACCTTCCTCTTGAGAGTAGTTTATATAGCCCTTTTGGCTATATAAACTACTTGCAGGTGGCTGGACTAAATGACCCTTGTGGTTCCTTCCAACTCTACCGTTCTATGATTCTATGGCACTCACAGCCTGGACATCAGAAACAGAGGGCATGTTTACATCACACCTGTTTCTTTAAAGAAGAAGGATGACAGCAGATGGTGCTAAATGGGACGGCGAGGTGGTTAAAGGACCAAGAGCAACAATACCTGGAAGAGATTTTTCTCTATTTTACACCACTGACTTTGAACACTCAGATGTGCAACATAAATGCTCACTGTCACTATAAATATAGAGTCGCCCGTACAAGCCTGCAGCCCAAACTGATCACAGCCAGCAACAGAATGAAGATAGATGTTCCCATCGCGTCCAGCGACACCCCAGTAGGCTGATATTTCCTCTGTTTAGCAAACAGGCCTGTTAAGGAATTTCCTTGGCAAACAGACAACATGGAAACATCCTTCATCCCCACAGAACACATGAGCCAGCAAAAACCATTTCCTATGCTATGGCAACAATATCTGCGTAAGGTTAAACAAGACATTTCATACCATCCCTTAACTCAGGCCACCGTATCTATTTCTGGACCTCTTCTTTTGTTCAACCTTTGCTAATAATAGTGACCTAGCTTAGGTGGTATTTATAGTCGTTAAAGACTTGTGGCTTGACTTTTCAGAACACTTTATTCATGTATATTTCCTGTGTTTATTGTTACCCTAGTTGGTTTTGTTGGTTTTTTTTTAAAAAAAAATCATTAAGCGAACTTCATCCAAGATTTTTATTTAGCAACACATTTTCAAAGAAACTTTTCCTTCACCAAATGAGCGAGCCAGATTTAGTTGGAAGCAGATCACTTCTCTCCTAGGTAGCTTGACTCTCTGTGTGTTTATTTAGAAGTAAGCCTCACTGTGTTCCGTGGGACTTGCTCCTTGACACAGAAGCATAGGATTGCTGCCTTCATGTCAATGAAGAAAGCTTTTAGTATCATTCCAGTTGCTAGGAGCAACATTGAAAGGAGCAACACTGCAGTAAATAAAAGTTTTGCTAAAAGCATGTCTGTCCATCTGGCCAAACATTTTTTCCTACTAAATTTACCCACTCAACCTGTTGTTTCCTTGACACAAATGCTATATTATTCTGCTTTTATTATTCTGGGATAGGGAAATCTGTATCTCTCTCTCACACACCTCAGCACCTCTGGATGTTACTGGACTACAATAGCAGCCAGGATGGGTAATAGCTTTGCTGTCTTAATGGTACAATCCTAGTGTTTATTACACTGTGGCAAGAAAAGGGAATAAAATGTGGTCATAGCAATAATGACACCAGAACCATGTTGTGACAAGGAATGTGAGGGGATTACAGATGACCACCCACCACAGTGGGATGAAACAGACTACCCATGCAGCAGATTTTGGGATACCATTAAAGGGCAACAAAATGCTGATTATTTTGGATATTAAGATACATTTAGCATCATGGAATGCCAATATGGACGTTGCCTCAAGACACCCAAGTGTCTTGGCCTGCTTCTGGAGGCAACATACTGGATTGTACTTCTAACCACTTGCTAAGTTAGTCGCACATAATATTCTACCAAGAGGTGGGAGGGATTTTGTTGCTCCTCTGCTTCCCCTTCACCCTGGTAGGTTGACAACTTGGTGCCAGAAAGCATCTCTCGGTGGCACTGATTTGGCCTCAGTGATGGAGCAGGCAGAAGGTCCCCGTTTCAGCTAGATGGACCAATGGCCTGACTTGGCACAAGACAGCTTTCTGTGCTCCTACATCCCATTTTCTGAGAGGACTGTGGATTGCCTGGCAGCTGTGGGTACACTGCCTTGAAGGAAGGTGGATGTAAAATGAATAAATTTGCTACAGCAGTACCTATTCCCCATCTGCTTTTGCTTTCTGGCCAAACTTGAATTAGAAGCTCCTAGCCACCTAATACAAGAAATCAAGATAAGCACCTTTTTGACTTACACTGTAAGGTGCTATGCACACAGGCTTCATCGTTTGTTAGCTGCTCTTCAGCTACAGCTTCCAGAGCATCTTCCACACAAAACAGAAAAATGCAATAAAACCATGTACAAAGAGATCACAGCAGGCTGTAAAAACCCAGCATTCAAAACAAAACCATTTTAAAGTTCTAAAAGGCCTGGACAAATCTCTCACCTGGCACCACAAACAAAAATAATTGTATAAATGAATACATTCATGGTGACAACTCTATATATGGGATTGGATCCAGACTTACAGTGCAATTCTAAGTAGTAAGTCCTCCCGAGTTCAGTGGGGCTTACACTGTGATAAATGGGGTTAGGATTAAAAGGTAAAGGACCCCTGGACAGTTAAGTCCAGTCAAAGATGACTATGGGGTGGCGCTCATCTTGCTTCAGGCCAAGGGAGCTGGTGTTTGTCCACAGACAGCTTTCTGGGTCATGTGGTCAGCATGACTAAACCACTTCTGGCACAATAGAACACCATGACGGAAACCAGAGTGCATGGTAATGCCGTTTGAACTTCCCACCACAGCGGTACCTATTTACGTACTTGCACTGGTATGCTTTTGAACTGCTAGGTTGGCAGAAGCCGGGACAGAGCAACGGGAGGTCACCCCATCACGTGGATTCGAACCACTGACCTTCTGATCAGCAAGCCCAAGAGGCTCGGTTTAGACCACAGCGCCACCCACTCCCCATACTTAGTCATACTTAGAGTGGACCCACCAAAAGCAATGAGACTTCTATTATTATTATTATTATTATTATTATTATTATTATTATTATTAGCCACTTCCCAACATTCTGTTATTTTGTCAACTCTTGTATGCATAAGAAATAGGCATCAGGGCCTGTTTAATAACTGCAGTGCAATTATGATGTATGTCAGACATGGAGAACTTTTGGCTCTCCAGATGCTGCTGAATTAGAGCTCCTATCATCCCTGGCCACTAGCCATGCTTGCTCTGGGACTGATGTACAGTTTACTTTCAGTGCTCCAAAAGCATTATATAAAACATTACAACTGCTCCCTTTTTTTGGAGCCTGGTGGCATTTTTCAGCAAGACAGCTTTGGCTCAGGGACTCCTAATTTTGCTTCAGTACAATATACACATAACATTCACATTCTTTTATGAATTCCTTTATAACCTTTGAAAGACCATGCCTTCCATATAATAAAGCAGTGTATTTTTAGGCACAAATACTTAATAACAAGAGTTCTGTAGATCAGATCAGTTGAGCAAGGGGTTGAACTAGATGAGCTCTAAGGTCCCTCCCAACTAAAATGCTGTGATTTTATGAAAGCTCTGTAGAGACCAGCCTTCGTTTTCTAACAGTGTCCAGCCAAATGCTCCTGTGAAAGCTTACAAGGGTGGTGTGGAAGGGAACAGTCACACCCTCTTGTCCCTTGCATCTGTTAGCCAGCAGTAGATTCCCCCTAGACATGGAGATTCTGAGGAGCAGGTCTAAACTAATTAACATCACACATCCACATTGCTATGTGTTTTAATGCCCACTAATATTTTATTGCTTTATTTATGGTATAACTCACTCTACAACCACAATGTTGCCACAGTAGGGAGAGGCAAGAAATAAGGGTGTAATCCTGCAGTATGTTTCTTGCACAAGCCTCTTTGAAACGATGGAGGGCTATAAGACAGTCCGGTATGGACTGTGCCCAGAACAATTTTCTGGTTTCTCACTCAAGATTTGTTATATGTTTCTCAAGTCCTCTGGCATAGAGCATGAGATAGAATGACGACCAGAAGTGTATGCTACAACTTGATGCCGATTGTTGCATTGTTTGCACTAAATAAACTGCACGCTATGAGTTCCCGAGGAAAACAGAATTGGGCACAACACATCCAACATCTGCACGCTCATGAAAATATGCAAGTTAAACATTTACCAGAATATTCACAGAACCATGTGTGTTTAAGGCTTGCTGAAATCATGGGAATTCCCCCAATAAAACTTTTGAAACCAAACAAGGAGTGATCACATTCTCTGAGTGTGTGATCTTATGGAGTGGAAATGGCACCTTGAATGCCATTTGCAGCAGGCTTGGGAAAAAAAGGGCACCACCCAATGCACACACAAATAGCCCATTGAGGACTGAGCATAATCAGTGTGTGTGGAATGCTTAGTGTTTGCTGGAGGACGTAGCATGAAAAAAAGGGGGATGGAATGGAGTAATGTAAAAAGGGCATATCTGACTGGCTGGCATCTTGAATAAGACCTCTCTACTCTCGGGTGGCGCTGTGGGTTAAACCACTGAGCCTTGGGCTTGCCAATCAGAAGGTCGGTGGTTCAAATCCCCACGACGGGGTGAGCTCACGTTGCTTGGTCCCAGCTCCTGCCAACCTAGCTGTTCAAAAACACGTCAAAGTGCAAGTAGATAAATAGGTACCTCTACAGCGGGAAGGTAAACGCCGTTTCTGTGTGCTGCTCTGGTTCGCCAGAAGCAGCTTAGTCATGCTGGCCACATGACCTGGAAGCTGTACGCCGGCTCCATTGGCCAGTAAAGCAAGATGAGCACCGCAACCCCAGAGTCGGTCATGACTGGACCTAATGGTCAGGGGTCCCTTTACCTTTACTCTGTAAATATTTGTTACATATGTCCCTTATTTGCTTATAAAGAGTTTTCTTCCCCATAACTACTCTAAGCAGCAAACAGGATTCACAGGCAATCGACTGATTAGGACCAAGGCCAGCTTGGCTGCAGCACTGCCTTAGGAATGCCTCTAAAATGTGCAGCCCTCCATATTGTTGCTTCATTTTCTCATTGGCCTCCCATGTGGTAGCAGTAGCAGAATGGACTAGTCTTGGTGCAGTATGGGAAAAGCCTTTTCTATACAAGGGGAAATTCTACGACAGCAATTCCAGAGGGACGCTCAATTTCTTTCCCTTAACCACAGAGGCCTTATCAATAACCACAGTACTGTATAGGTTGAAGGAACAACATTTCCCCCAGCGGCAGCGGCATATTCAGGAAGGGACAGTATGGTGTGAAGTGGTAGAAATGAATCCCTGTGTCTTTTCTTTACCATCTCAAGAGCAAAGCACAAAAGAATCCCTTCATGCAAACGAGTTGCCCATGGATGAGCTTCCTCATTTTGTGATGGTAAGGAAAACTGTGGAGAGTAAGGGGAAACAGAAAAAGCATATATAGACTATAAAGAGAGGGGGTGGAACTGAAAGAGCAAAGGTGAATGGCTGGCCTACACGTGATGCAGAACGTGCAGACCGAGGTGGCATCACTCTGGATTGAATCAGCTGAAGTTGTAAGTGGAAGGATCATGGGCCTTAAACTGAGTGAGTGAGTAAGAAAATAAACAAACCTCTTTATGCAGAGTAAACTAGTATATCAGAGGGCAAAGATAGAGACATCTTCCTTGGCATGCTAATTCATGCAAGCAAGGAACATTGGGGGGGGGCATTTTGTATGTGGTTCTACCTGGACAGAGATAGCTTTGCATCAGTTATCCATGCTCTGGCAACATCCAGGTTAGACTAGAGTTCTTGAAGAACTGCCTGTTTTCACATGTGCATATGTGCTTTAAGATATCAAAGTACCGTCTGCAGTTGCCTGCTGTCTAAGAGGACCTTCTCAGCAGTGGCACCCCAATTGTGGAATGCTCTCCCTGCTGTCTTCTTCTCCCTTCGGTGCCAGGATAGCCCTTTCTAGCTCCCCAGCCTCTTGCACATGATTTCAGTCCTTCTGGTTATTTTTACCTGTCTATTAAGACAATGTCTTTTAGTTTAGATTTGCACTATACAGTATATGTCTTAATAGCTTTTCATCTACTTTGGTATCTGAAGAAGTGTGCATGTACACGAAAGCTCGTACCAAAATAAAAACTTAGTTGGTCTTTAAGGTGCTACTGAAGGAATTTTTTAATTTGGAAATAATGTGTCACTAAACACAAAAAAACAACCCATGCCCTTTTAAAATGGGTTGGAGGTGGTTATTGGATTGTTGTTTTCATTTTTATAATGTACTTTGTGGTTTTATATTCTGATTTTATATTGTGAACTACAATGAGACCTGCTGGTATAGGGCGGTATATAAATTCAATAGTTAATCATTAATATTAATAATTCTGCATCTGTGTAGAACAGCTCTCAGGAGCAGGAATGCTGTGCAAACCAACAAGAAAACTACATATCGGCAATAAGCAACGACTGCAATATAAATGCGAACTCGTGAGATCAGCCAAGGCCTGGCTGCAACAATCCTGCTGTTCGTTCCCATCCTCCCCCTTGAAATGTGACATACTCCTCAGTAACACTTGGGAATGGAAGACTTTTAGAATCAGAACGAGTCCCCTGCTCCTAGCCCTTTTCCCTAGGGCAGGTTGTGCTATATGTGAACAATATTTGGCAGAAACATTTTCCAACTTCCACTGAAAGTCTCTCAGAAAGAACATTCCACAACCTCCCAGGACACCTGCTTCCACAGGAGAGTGATTGTTGTTTATTGTTGTTTTCTAATGCTCAAAAGAAAGCTGCTTTCCTAGCGTTTAAGCTCCATTGTTCCTAGTCCTATCGTCAGTGAATTGCAAAAATGCCCCCCAACCCCCTTTCTGGCCTCCTTCAAAACTGCCATCAACACATCTCACATTATTCCTTTCTTTCTAGGGTTCTGCATTGATTCCACTCCTCCTAAGCCAACTGCTGACCACTTCATTAGCTGACCATTTCAGTTCTGTCAGTGACTTCTTATTCTTACTCTTTTTGCTTATCTATGGGCAGGAACTTGAGTAGACCTTTTTCTCTGACACTCTTAAAGATTATAGGAATGTAACTCTGAGGGCCTTTACACACTAGCAGTTTGTGTGTGTGTGTGTGTGTGTGTGTGTGTGTGTGTGTGTGTGTGTGTGTGTTGCACAGTAAATGCACATTTGATACTTGCAAAGCGCAGGGTACTCCCCAGTCCTGAAAACATTGCATTCTGGAGTGCTCAAAAGCACAAAATGTCTTCCTCAGATAGCACACCTATTGTTATTTTGATATCTACAAGTTGTTGGAGTATTTTGCTGAGAGGCTCCTGGAAACTGTGCCAACCAGAATAATATTCATTTTATCAGAACTGTACAGAGCCACAGAAGTTGAGGCATTTTGGTTCTCTTTGCAACATGTTTATATATCCTGCCCTACCCAGGAGTTACTGGGCCCAGTGACTCCCCCATACTTGTTCCATCTGGTCTTATGAATGATTGGCATTAGCTCAAGTGACTGGTTTATGCTTTTCTTTCAGCAAGCTGTGCTGTCTGTGACCAAACTTGAAGCCATTCATAGCTCACAACAAACCCTGAGATTCGTAGATACCTTTCTCTCAGTCCTGCTTCTGCTAAGATACCTTACCAGTGGTCTGACTTTTCCCTATTTCTCTAATATCAGTAGCCCTCTCCCCACAAAACCCCCCATTATCTCGTTTCTGAGGAACATGCAAATATGCCAAAGGCCTGCAAAGGAAGAACATCTTCTATCTTCCACAGCAAACATTCTCCTCCACTCCCACAAGTGTCGTACTAGACAGCTGTAGACTCTGTAAGAAGCCCCCCTTGGACAGACACTCCAGCTCACCAGAATCTTGTTGATCTGGAAATCTGCAGAATAGAGATCTGACTTTTTTTATACCTTATGCTGGGAGGATAACAGATGAGCAGAACAGCTCCACGCTCACAGCTTATACAGTGCCATTTGACCAAAGAGTAGTGAGTGAATGTAAGTCATGCCAAGCAAAACGGCAAACCATATTTATATTTCATTGTAATGCAATAGAAAACAAGTGTGAAGCGTACCTTGAGTTCTCTGAAGAAGATGCTACTCCTGGCCCACTCGACAATCGAGAAGAGGGTTTGGTCAGCCATTTTGCACATAAGCCCAAAGGTATTGAGCTTTTCGTGTTTGCTTCGGTTGGCTTGCTCCTGCTGCAAGTATGCCATGATCTTTGCCTGGACCCCTGGCTCATCTGGCTCACACTTCAAGAGTTCCAGTATCAGGTGAGGAATACTTGCTGGCGAGCTTGTCTGATGATAACCATCCATGTAAGAGTAGCCCATTATCGACTCAGGAGAGCTAGTGTAAGGATCGGGGTACTCAGACTTGATAGCACGGCTCGGAAAGTGACTGTAGGTCTGGTAGCCTTGCAGGCTGCCATGCGGCGGCATTGTCATGCTAATGGGAGAGGTTACAAAGGGGCTTCGGTCATAGTCTGTGGGAGGCAAGGCTGTATGGTTCAGAGGTAGGCCCTTGGAGGCAGAATGGATATTCTGGATCGCAGAGGATATTGTTAGGTCAGTGGGCATTGCTTGAATCACCTGAGTCATGGCTTCCAACTTGAGTCCATTTGCTCGGATGAGAGCTTTCTTCTGCTGCTTCAGTGCCCTGTCCCTCTTGTACATTGGTCCAAACTTGTTTCGACCCCCACGCATCCGGTCAGCTCTCACGGCTGTTGAAAGGGGAGGTGAAAAAATGACGGGCGTTAAATTATGACTGTGAAGCAAATGACAGTATTCAAATTAATTTAGCAATACAGTATGGATCTTTTTAGACTATAAATGCCTTGGGGGAAGAGGACCGTCCCCTCAAAGGACCATATTTGTCACCGGAAGTACAGGTTGTCTCCTTGGCACATGGAGCATCTTCTACCAGCTTCTGCTGTAGCACCAGCTGTGAACTTACCTGAACGGAAGTATTCAGGTCTCAGTGATCCGTGTAACCTCCAGGTTAGACCAGTGCAGTGCTTTGTACATGGGGTTGCTTTTGAAGGCAGTTCAGAAACTGCAATCAGTCCAAATTACAGTGGTGAAGCTGTTAACTCTGACCGGGTGTTATGATCACATTATACCTGTGATCCACCAACTACACTGGCTTTCAGATTGTTTGTGGGTTCAATTCAAAAGTGCTGTGTTTGTTTGTTTGTTTGTTTGTTTTACTTTCCAAGCCCTTCACAGCTTGGCTCTGACATCTAAAAAGCTGTTTGTTTCCACATACTAATATTTTCAACAGAGGCTCTTCTTCAGGTTTCTCCACCTATCTTAATAACATTTTTGGTTCAGGTTGAAACCTTTTTGTTATCCAAAGCTTACTAATCCTCTGTACATTAGTGTTGGGTTGATTTAGTCTGCTGATTGCTTTAATGCTGCTGTTTTATTCTGTGGTGTTTTAATGTTTTCCTTTCAATTTGCTTTACTATAATTCTAACTTTTGGTAAGCCGCCCTAGGAATCTGTAATTTTTTTAAAAAATCTCCGTCAGCCCATAGAGAGGATGCAATTTTGAGGCTCTTAACTAAATTCTCAAAGCCTTTGGGTTCCATGCTGTTTGAAATGTTTGTGGGGTGGGTGAGCGAATAACAGCTATAATAGTGTTAACAGTATTTTGTTTGGGTTTAGCCATTCTAAGAACACTTTTGAGTCTCCCTGCACCCCTAGCTTCTGGAGATGCTTCTCCAAATAGGCTATACAGTATATAGGCAGGTGTCACCCACCCCAGAGATGAGCTGATTCTGCAACTGCTGAGGCCATTCAGCTTGTAAGAGAATTTGGATGGGGAAGAAGTCAAGGAAACCCACTCCAACAGTTGCCTTAGGGAACATAGCAGTGGTCTCTGCCACAGCATATTTTGAAAGCGGCAGCGAGAGGGTCTCACCATCCCTGCCCTTCCCAATGGCAATTAGATAGCAAGAAAGGCCTCTGACAGCTTGGTGACATGCTGAGATGGCTGGAGGTTACGTTCCTAAGCTTTTATCTTAAGGATTAGTGGTCCATTAAAAATGTATTAGAAGTCCTAGGTACACAGAGGACTATACATTATCATAAAGGCGTTAACAATTAATGATTTCAGCCTAAACTGTAATTTATGAACTAGAATTTAAGTCCATGTATCACAATCAAGGAAACATGTATATAAATGTCACGGGCATTTACAGTTGTGAGGGCATGCATTTCTTCTTCCCGTTCTGCAGGTAACAAAAGGGAAGTTGGATTATGATACAAGAGCAGAAGGGTGGCAAGGTAATTTAAAAATAATAATAATAATAATAATAAAGCATCAACTGTTTCTGACTGCAGGCAACTAAAACTGCATACCTGATTTGGAAGGTTTATTAACTGGCTGCAGTGGTATACCATTTTTATACAAATTGTTCCAATGTGTGCGACATGAAACACCATTGGCCAGTTTCTGATTGCTGTACTTTTGTAAGATCAGAAGCACTGATCCTGCCCGGAAACAAGACTCTCCCTGTGTATGCATGTGTGTGTTTTCAGGGGTACCACAGGTAAGCTGCACAGTGCCAACTGGACTATGTAGCAATATGATAGGCATATATGTAAAGGGAAGATTTGATGGGGAACTGACATCCAAGTCTATGCACAACATTTTGGGTGAGGTATTCCCTCATAGCACTGTTATGGGAGGGGAATATTTTAAGAGAAAATTAGCAGTGTGGTGCTTAATCCTGCCCCTGACATCTGATTCTCCTTTGCAAATCCATTAAATACTTCTCTCTCCAGCTGAGCTGAGAAATAGGATTCAAGCCTACCTAGGGGGGGGGGGGGGTTGCGAGGAAAGGAGGTGGATGGCTTGGGCATCCTTTCTTCCTGTCCACGTATTGCTCCTCTATTAATGTCATATCTTGCAAAATGCAGATTCTGAGCATGTATTTGGCAAGATTACTTCTATTACCTCTACTACCCTGTTTCTCCGAAAATAAGACATAGCCATAAAATAAGCCAAAGCAGGATTTTTAAGCATTCAAGGAATATAAGCCATACCCCGAAAATAAGCCATAGTGATAGGCAGTTTAACCTTGTAGGTTAAACTGTACCAGACTTAATAATAATAAAAAAGACATCCCTTGAAAATAAGCCATAGTGGGGGTTTCTTTGAGGAAAAATAAATATAAGATGGTGTCTTATTTTCGGAGAAACACAGTATGTTATATTCTGTGGACCATAGACTGGACTGCTGCAGCCCCCTAGATTGCAACAAATGTAGGCTCAACTGCCTGTTACGCAGAAGTATTCTGAAACAAGTGGTTTGTGGACTACACTTTGTAAGCAGTACGTTGGGACATATTGTAGATCTGTGTGCACGAAAATAAGGCTGTCTACTAATTGAAGGAAGTTTGCTTATTACTTGTGTTTAAGTGAGTAACTGATGAATTGTTCCATCAATTATCTTTAAATCAAATGCCATATTGTGAAAGCACCAAAGGCGCCTTTCTGTGGTATTGAAGGAAGTGTAGGGTACCATACTGTTCAGCTATCAAAAGGTACCCCTTAGTATCAGCATGACAAATATTTCACATTCATGCTGGAACCTAAATAGCTTCAGAAATAAACAAGTCTGCCTCAACTGTCAGACCCACTGATTAAAATTAGTCACCGCAAATTAATAAACTCTTAGGTTACTGTCAGTTAAAGTTTAGAAGTATTAAAATGCAGTAATTATGCCTAGTCCATTTTTAAAACCTTGGCAAAATCATGTACAGTAAAATCTCATGCAAGTTCCATTCTCCACGCTAACAGTGCAATCATGTACATGTCTACTCAGAAGTAAATTCCACTGAGTTTAATCATTCTTTTTCCCAGGTAGGATTGTAGGCTAAGGATGTCCAGGATTCCACCGTTAAAAAGCTGTGAAATGGAACACTGAATACATTCTACATTCAGAATCAACCTTGAAATCAGCCGCAAATAAAATAAAATTCTATCCATCATATATCTAAATTATAACACATAGGGCCAGAGTTTTCTGCCATTTTGAATCCCATTTCTTGATATTTGAAGCACTGCAACCCTAATAAAAATTTCATATAGCATTTGCTTCAAATTAGCAATCACTATCACCTGAGACATAACCAAGTAGATCATCATAAAATCATAATAAAATATGGCAAAAGTGTTAGCATCTCAATATCCATTGTTAAACTCATTACTGAATTTCATTTTGGGGCCAAACTATATACCTTATAGCTATCACAACTTTGAGTCAGCAACATCCATAGCCACGTAAATAAAGAAGAACCCAAAATCTCTGTTTAAGCTAACATTTGGTTCTGAAGTAAAATGAATTTTCCAGACATTTGAATGGTAATTTGCTATGAGTAAAAGAATGCAGCATGATGCAATTCTTATCTTGCATTTGTGACTTGTTAAAATAGATATGAACTCAAACTAACTAGTAATTTAGAAAGGGGAAGAGACAGCTGTCTTTCCTAATGTTGAATACTATAATTTCAGTGAACTATTAAAATATACTAGGAAAACTATACTAGGAAAACCTTAAATCCAATCCAATATATTTTATACTTCCTCATATTTATTGACTTCTATTGGAAAGCAAAGTAAAACAAAAGTAGGGTCCCTTTCTATTGAATGCTAGTCATACTTTCAATGATTATTTAGTTAATGATTTGCTCAGTTGCACAACCTGTCCATGCAAGGAATTCCATTGATAACTAAGAATGACCAATTGTGCATGAGAAAAATTGCCAGTATACAAGACCTCTAATGCTGTGTTTTTAAAACTCTCATATATGGCTAGAAATCTTGCTGTAGGAACTGTTAAACTCTCCCTAAATAATCTATGATATCTACTCTTATTTAATTCTGTTTGCTTAAACGAATGAATTTTATTTGTTCTTGTATTTACTGTTAGCTTGAATACTCAACAGTCTTATGCTGTAACTGTAAAGTTATATGTACTTATGAGTTGCCATTTCTAATGCACACATTTAAACCACCCTCCCAGCACAATAGCTACTGTACATATGCTATAGGGGAGTCCTTTAAAAACAAAAGTTGCATGCAGGGAGCCACGAGAAACAATAGTTTTGATCAGCCATGAATCTTGGAATAGTCCAGAGTGACAGAAATTCAGCAACTCTAAATATGCTGCAGAGCAGTTACATATTATGTGTTTTACAAATATGCAGAAACAACTATTTGCCTTACCTTCCAACTTCATCCCAACACTTAGACATTTTTGAAACCGACAGTAAGGGCAACGCTTCCTTTGAGTTTTGTCAATCTGGCAGCTTTGATTTTCTATGCATGTGTACCTTTTATTGTTCTGGACTGTTCGTTTAAAGAACCCCTGTAAAACAGATACAAAATGTTCACCTGTTTTGCATGGACAGGCGGGGTGCTGGGGTCTATGCCATATTTCAAAAACCTCCACCAAACTCACTTCTCTACCGTCATTATGCCAATTGAGCACTTATGAAGCAGCAGGCTTGATTCCATATTTCTTCATGTAGTCTCTTATAGGAAACCCACTTAGGCCACAGACAGAAGTTTTCTGGGGCTAGTCTGCATTAGTATTGATTTATAACAGGCTTCAGTGAGCCTTCCTTACTGCATCCCTAGCAATCCTCTACAGTTTGCCGAAAAAGTCTTTATAATTTTATGGTATGAATTAAAATTATGTTTGAATTCGTATTTTTGAGTGATTTGATGCAGAATTTTAAAAAGTCTGTTCACCCAGTACAAGAGAGAGGAGTTGTCTGCACCCATCTCTTCCACAAAGCTTTGGGCTTAACCCCTCATCTCTCAGCTTCCACTGAGGCAATAACATTCCACTGAGGCAAAACCTAACTACTTGCAAAATACATTTTCTCCTATCCATTATCTTCACTGATGCCTTCCTTGTCCCCCCTGGTTTGTTATTCTTGCCCACTTCTCCCTCTGTTTTCAAGCTGTATAAATTTAGAGCATAAGCTTACTGGGGCAGAGACCTTCTGTTGGGACTATA